>NW_013666861.1:158915-174209 GCF_000517525.1 Limulus polyphemus | reverse complement strand
AAGTCTTACTATAATCAACTGAGAAAACTATATTTTCATCCATCTTCTAAAGTCTTACTATAATCAACTGAGAAAACTATATTGTCATCCGTCTTCTAAAGTCTTACTATAATCAACTGAGAAAGCTATATTTTCATCCATCTTCTAAAGTCTTATTACCATTATCAGTTGAAAACTATACTTTTTCATCTTTCAACATCTGAGCATAATGTCCTCCGATGGGGTAGCGGTAGTTTACGGAGTTACAACTCTAGAATCCAGGGTTCGATCCCCTGTGGTGGACACGGGAAATAGCCCAGTGAGGCTTTGCTCTAAAACAAACTCAGATAAACAACTGAGAAAACTAAACTTTCTCCTGCCTTTCAAAGCCTAAGGATAATCAGTTAAGAAATCTGTACTTTTTCCATCTTTTTAACATTTTGCCATAATTATTTGAGAAAAAGTATAATTTTTCAATTTTTCCAAGTCTAAGCATAATCGATAAAGAAAACCATATTCTCCTTCTTCCAGAGTTTCACCATAATTAGTTAAAAAACTGTTCTTTTTTCCATCTTCTAAAGTCTTACCGTACTCATTTGAAAAAAACTGTACTTTTTCATCTTCTAATGTCCCAAATAATCAGTTGAGAAGCCTATACTTTTTCTTTTAGTATTAATTTTATTTTTTCTTTAACTCCACTGTTGTAACTTGCACTTTTTTTTATCAGTTCCAGTCTGGGAAATATGTTCTTCTGATTAGAAGTATTAAAGAACTAAGAATACCAAAACAGAAATAAATAAATCAGAAATACTAGATTGATCATTTACAAGAGAATTGACAACAACAGCGTGAAGGAAAACTTCCAAGCACTATCCTTATTAAGAGGATGAAAGTAAACCTTAACGTTTCGTTATATCAAAGTATTCGATGCTTCCACTTCTTTCTGTGGTGTCTCGGCGTTTTGGCTATTATACTACATATGTTGAAAAGTTAAACTTTAACATTATGTTTACATTAAAAACCTATATTCTCGCTTAACTACTAGAGAAGAAATAAAAATTTAAATATCATAAGACCCAAGAATATATATTTATGAAGCACAGCCAGTGGTTGACATTGATTTCAATATTATAGATTTACTCCCAGCCTTGTCACTACCATGAGAAAATAACCACACAAACGTTAATACTGAAATTATTCAATGTTCAACTGTGCACGTTATGTTTTACGATCTGCTTTTACTTCCTTTATACTCTCAATTACAAAAAAACAAAAAATCCTTTTTAAGTTAATCTTATGCTTTGATGCTTTCGGAAGTTTAACCATATTTACATATGAGGCTTAGAATTGCAACTTTAGCTTTTTCTTCTTGAAAAAATAAAAACAATTTTTAAAGACCGACATTCTTCTGTGCTAACTTTCAAATACAAGCCTTAAGCGTAGAATATGTCAAGCCTAAAGCGTAGGATATGGGACTTTTTAAAATGTTTAATGTCCTCATTCATTATAAATTTCGTCCTTTTTTGCTCCTTCTAAAGCGAAAGTATATAAAAATTAAACACACCATAGAAAAGCACATCTATTGGTGTTCTGCCATAATTTTTATAGGATGTATTTGTAAACCTTTCGCTCAGAAAATTTTGCATTAAATGAAGCTGTTTGCATCCTTCTCCACTTATAAAGAGCAAATACAAAAACGCAGTAATCTCAGCAACGTTCTTCTAGCATGCGGTAAAACGCTTATATCTTTAACGCTCGTATTAAAAACGTTTCGTTAAAGATTTCAGACGGGTGTTAAGACAAAGAAAATAAAAGAAACGAAGAGATTTGCTTGAAGATAATTTGCGAAAGTGCACGAACTCATTAAACTTTCTGAAAGTAATCGTCAAGGAATATTCCGTGGCTAAAAAGATTCATGCAAGAAGAAAAAAACTAGTTAAAAGTTCTTTACAGTTCTTTTGAATGATACAAACTAATAACAAAGCTGCCTACATTCTTCGCCCGTTATATTCGAGGATTAATTTCTTAGCGGAATATTTGGCTTCTGTCTCTGTTGTTTTTTTTCAGCACACGAAAAGCAATAAAAACGATTCTAATATTATGCGTTTGAAACATAAAGAAAATAATAGAACTTGAAAGTTTTTCTGTACATAAATTAAGGTAAAAAACAAATGTTATTGAAGTATTCTCTTTTGTAAAAGCTTAAAAGTTCAACATTAAAAACGTTGTTTTTTGTGTGTTTTAAAACTCATAACGTAGGAAAAAATTATGTGCAAAAAATATACACGGACTGTTCTGTACGTTAAATAGTTTAATTAAATGACACCTTTCGGCTGTCTTTTACCCGATAAAGGTTCTAATAAAAGGGCCGTAAGTTTGCAATTAAAGATAAATATTTTAAGGCAGAAAACATTTCGTGTGTGTATTTTTTCATATAAAATGATGTTTATTGTTTTCTTTTCAAATGAAATATAGAATGAATAACCTAGTTTTACTGATGTTATGAAATTTCACGCGTAGACCTAAAGGTCCGAATTTACTGCATAATATTAAAATCATACAAATTTCTCTACTTTAAGGAAATGAAAAGAAACTGAATTTATAGAACAAAATAAAAACAAATTTCTTTCTCAATTTACAGAGTAATATAGAACCGTTTGTCTAGAGCATCAATTATTATACATTGATTTCGAAAAACAATAATCATTTATTAATATTTCATATAGTAAAAGCTTCCACCACATTCCCTGCTGAAATTGACGAAATCTTAATTGAATGAAACCAGATATACGATTTTGTTGTTTTTATAATGCACTGCGTCGATTTAAAGGCTAGACAATTCATTTTCTTTTATTATCCTTTCATTTACGTGGATAGGCTAAAGGGATAGGTTTCAAATTGGGGCCTAAGCGCATATAGCCCATTCTGTAGCTTTGCACTCAGAAAACAAATAAACAGATTTCCAACGGATTTTGCTTTTAAATTGAATTTTCTGTTATATCAATAAATATGTAAAAGTAAACGGGCTTTCTATGATAAGACAGATTGATTCTAAAATGATGCTCGCTCTTCTGAATGATCAGGAATGATGATGTATTTATAAGTCTTTGTTTATTGTTTCGAATGCTGTAGAAAGGCTATAGTTCCAACAGATATTTACTGATTCCAAGAAAAAACGATGATTATGCTACTGCATCAAAATATAACATGAGATTTGGTACTTGATAATGACTGAAATTTTATGAAATTATACAAAATGCATTTAGCTCACACATACTCAGTACGTGTCACAAAATTTCGTTCCTTGTGATCGTATCAGGAACAATACATTTCAAGGCCGTTGAATAAAACATTACAGCTTTATTATTGAAGTTAACAAAAGTGCGAGGTTAACTTGAGGTCAAACTACCCGATATCATGAAATGGATTCATTTGCAGCTGTCAAGATATAACTAAGTTGAAGATTAAACTACATTTAGAGAAATGGTGTGCCATTGTCTGGTGGTTAGGGCGCTCGACTCATAATATGCAAGTCGCGTGTTCGAATACCATTACCGAACTTTCAGCCGTGGGGGTGTTATAATGTGATGGGTAATCCCACTATTTAATTAGAAAAACCCAAAAGTTGACACTAGGTGATGGTTACTTCCTGCCTTCCCTCTAGTCTATCACTTCTAAATTAGAGATGGCTAATCCATCTAGCCCTCGAGTAGCTTTGCGCGAAATTCAACACAAACAAAAAATACATAATTGCTTCAATTCGCAGTAAGAACTAATGGTTTAACACGTTGTTAATGAAAACTTACTCCTTATTTTCAAAACCTTTTTTGTATTAGCTGTATAAACTACTCGTAGCAATGACAGGTCGATTAAGGTTGTCTAGTCTTACTAAGTTAGTATAGTAAGGTTGCAGCCAAGCATTAAAGTATTAAAGGTAATATTATAACTCCTAAGATATAACCTTGGTTATTCTCAGTTTGTTTACTTGCAGATGTTGTTATGGGTATTCTAAATGATTGTTTTTACACGAGGGCTATCTGCGCTAGCCGTCCCTAACTTAGCAGTGAAAGAATAGAGAGAAAGCAGCTAGTCATCATCACTCACCACCAACTCTTGGGCTACTCTTTTAACAACGGATAGTGGGATTGACAGCACATTATAACGCCCCCACGGCTGAAAGGGCGAGCATGTTTGGTGGGATGAGGATTCGAACCCACGACCTGCATATTGCAAGTCGAGCGCCCTAACCACCATTTTAAAGGATTTGGCAGAATAATTTTACTAGCAAACAGATTTAATCTCGTAATTCTGTGTTAATTTTACATTCCTCGTTCATAATTTGCAAGCCTACAAGGCTTACACCACTATGAATATTTTCATTGAGATTTTCTGTGAAGTAGCACCGTTATATTAGTCGAAAGTAAAATAGTGTCTATCTTTACAATGCAAAGTTAAGATTTCCTGAATTTGAGAAGGAAAAAAAATCAACAATAATTTTATTGATTTAAACACACATAAGACATTCTATCCGGCTCAATATATTAAAGCCAACGTCGTTCCCGAAGAGAATCGTAAACGTTTTGGGGGTACATAAAAACATACGCAGAGTTTCCTTTCTTTTCTTAGAAACTGTATTTATATTCTCACAAACTCTTGGAAGTAATTAGTCATTTAAAAATTGTTATTAGTGGTAAAATATTGTATGTTAAAGTAAATCTTGGATGGCAAGTGCATTTTTGGATGTACATAAGTCACATCTTTTATAAGCACTTAATTGCGTATACGTGCGTTGAATTTTATTTATTTATTAAAAAACCAGCTACCAGTTCATGGTTTATTAAGCTGCTCAATACGAAAGTTGGATATAGTTTTAGGATGTTTACGATCGTGATTATACTGCTTTCAGCTTAGATTAATCAACATATTAAATCTGAAAGCTGTAAGATAAACTGTTTTTGATCTATTTTGAGACAAAGAGAACACCACCATCGGAAATATAGCACAAAATTCACACATTCCCTTGATGAATGGTTGATTCGTTTGTTTTATAATTTTCTTGCAAAGCTATATAAGGGGTTATCTGCTCATAGATCCTTTTAATTTTGAATTGAATATACTAGAGGGAAAGCAGATATTTATAGCACTTACCGTATCTGACCAAATGATTGGATGTGAGTAACACTTATATACCACACACACACGGCCCATAAGTGTTCATAATGGTTTCGCAGAAACGGGACACTAGTCCTAAATTCTTAGATTCACAATCCGGGCACGCTAACCACTAAAACACATCCAGTCAGATCTGACTGATGTGAAACCAATAAAAATGATTTATCCGTTTCTTTTAACTTAATAACGTACTTGATTGTCACTTTTATAATGCACTTCTAGCTGAAAGCTCTGTGCGTGTTGAGCGACATAACATTTGGATCCACGGCCTCCATACGCTAATTACTAGGCCACGCCTGCGTAAGCTTAGTAAATATGTTGATACAAGAAATAACATATTGAAGGAGTTTAGATGAAAACTGAAGTTTACATTTTCAATTCAAAATGTGTATATGGAGGCTGGAAATTTTGATGTGGTGGTGTATATTTTTGTTAGTTCTAATATATATGTTTACACCTGATTACTAGTTGTTTTCTCAATGTGTTGCCTAATTTCAATCAGAATTCCCACACATTAACTAGTTCTTCATGTTTTATCGTTCTTAAAATATTTATACTAACTTAGACCAGCCTCACAGCTTACCTACATCACAATGTGGTTCCACACTTATAACTCACTGTGAAAAAATATTATAAATCACACTTAAACAAATGTTTTGTAAGCAGAATACATTTTAAAATATTATAAATCACATTTTAACAAATGTGTCGTAAGCAAAATCAGTCTTAAAATATTATAAGTCATTTAAACAGATGTCATAAGCATAATCAGTTTTAAAATAATATGTATCACACTTAAACAAATGTGTCATAAACATAATTAGTTTTAAAATATTATAAGTCACACGAAACAAATGTATCATAAGCATATTTATTTCTAAAATAATAATTATCACACTTAAACAAATGTGTCATAAGCATAATTAGTTTTAACTGTATCCTAGAAATTAAGTTGTTACACTGTTACATTATGTTTTTGCTCCCTTCCCCCCTCGATGGGTCAATCATAAGCTCACGGACTTACAATGACAAAATCCAGGGTTTGCTTATCCACAGTGGACAGAGTGCAAATAGTCCTTTGTCTTGCTCTGCGCTAAGAAACAGATATAAACACTATTTTTATAATTTATCACGGGGTGTGATGAGAAATGAATAGCCCTGAATAAGTTAGAAAGAAAAAGAAAAATATATGATAAAACCTGTTATCTAATTATTTAATATTTTATTACTTTTGACGCCATTGCTTTCAATATGGTATTTATTTGAATTTCTTATTAAAAGTTAGAGAAATATAAGTAACAACTTAAATAGTGTTATCAAACTGTCAACTCCCCTTCATTACGCAATATGATATGACATGTTTATACTGTCCATGCGTAAAGTAAATTGAATAAAGTAATACTTCTGATCTGATAATATATCACCTAAGTTAATCTTAGAAAACATACAGTTTTTTTCATATGTGACGTCATAAACTCGAAGTACAAGCAGAATTTCTCCTGTATTAACTTTTTGGTGTGTTTTAGAAACATGAATTAAGCCGTCGAGTTTTAATTTCAGATCATTTTAACTCTGACATTAATCATTATCACTCATCATTTACCTTCTCAAAACGTTTTATGAAATCTAACACGAGAACAGAACGCTTGCGACAGTAATGCTTTAAGATAACAGTTTTATGTTTGGAATCCACGGGAAAATGTTTCCCCCAATACAGGTGCTCATATGCATGATATACTGTTTTGAAATCATTGGTTAAAATAATTATCAAACATCAAAAATATCGAGGCTTAACTGGTATTTGTATCTTCATCTGTAAGTCTTTGACTCTACAATTACACCAGACTTTGACACTAACTTCTTCCCTAAGTAACTACAATTAGTGGTTTTTTTTCATCTACCTTTTAGTCTACGACTAAACCGATTTTTTTACTCTAAGTTTATGCCTTAAGTAACTATAATTACTGTCTTATCAATTTATAGTTGAGTCCATTGTTATACCGAATTTTTTGTAATAAATTATTGGCTACATAACTGTCATTAGGGTTTTGTCAACTTACCTTTGACTCGATAGTAATACCAAAGTTTTTACATTAAATTCTTTGCTACGTAAATACCATTACTGTCTTATCAATTTATCTATGATTCCATAGCTCTCCTGATCTATTTGACAGTAAAGTCTTGCTACATGGCTATTATTAGTGCTTTTTTGTGTATCACTGACTCGACAGTTACCACCAGACTTTGTGACTCTGAATATTTGGCAACACATCATCCCTAACATTCATGCCACTAATGTCCAGAGTGTTTAACTGTACGTTATTCACTACCGATCTCGCATTGGAATAAATACCTGAACAACATTAGCTTCACATTAGGCACCATTGTCTATTACTAAGTATGGCCACACAAATACCCTTGTTTTGTTTGATACACTTCATCAACAACTATATCATAGTTTATATGATTCTAAGCGAAAAGTTTGAAAAAATATCGCTTCACTGATGTAAATTAATAACCTTTATGTTTGTTTGCTTGTTTGTAATTAAGCATAAAGCTACACAATGGGCTATCTGTGCTCTGCCAACCCCGGGTATCGAAACCCGGATTTTCGCGTTGTAAGTCCGCAGACATACCACTGTGTCACTGGGGGGGGTACCTTCATGTTAAAGAAATATCTGGGGCGTCACATAGTCTAGAAACCTTTGTCATAGAATCAAAGCACTAATCTGATATACATTCACTTACATTCATAAATCTAAACCTTTCAGTGTATGGATATCAAGAGCATTTTGAAAAATGCTGTATCCTTAAAATGGCATTATAAAAATATTGACTGCTACAAAATAAGTCAAATACTAATCATGTGTGTATTTCTGTATACGTTAAGGCAATAAGAGCTCCACGAAATGTTTCCAATAAAAAAGTTTTATCTTATCACAAATATTAAGTTTATACCATGAACAAATACTCACATTCTATACATTTAGAGTATTAGGATTTATTTGGAACTTGACATAATCTTTGTACAAGTGCCGCATTTTATTACATAGAGCTTTTATAAAGTCAAGAATGGGGATTCACTAGTACGTTTCACATACACCATAACTCAGAAGAGACGCGGATAAATGTTTCGGAATTCTATAGATTTCATATTCAATATCTAAAACAAAATATAAAGCATTAGATCAATCCTAAGTAAATTACTAAAACATATTTAAACCCACATCACGCATACAGGATTATTTCCATACTAAAGACCTACTCCGAGTTTCTCATTGTTCTTGGCTTGCATATCTTTAAAATTATGGAGACTGTAAGGTCTCCTATATTGGCAAAACCAAACGCCATCTAAAAATTAGAGCCAATGAACAAAACTAATTGAATAGTCCCTGTACTTCCCCTATACGTCAATATAGTGATGAAGCAGAACATGAACTTAACTTATCAAATTTCACCGATAATCCGGAATTATTGATTAAATAAACTCTCTACAACAAACAGCATTTTCTAACCCTGAATAACATGTATTCTTCATTTAAATTGCACGGTATTTTTATTGTTAATCCTCTACTTTCTATGTGTTTTAGTGTGGGTTAAATTAACGTGAATGTAGCAATTAAGTTTAGTAATTTACTTAAGATTAATGTAATTCTTTATATTTTTCATTTAGATACTGAATATAGAATCTGTATAATTTCGAAACGTTTATCTGCGTCCTTTCTGATAAAAATAAAATGTTGTTCATCATACGTATCGTTATCCGTTTTATAGCCAAACTTTGTTTTCCTTCGAACACATCGATCACCATAACTCTAGTGGGGTTTATCTCCATGCTGAGAAGCTTTTCCCAAGAACAGAATTATTTTATTTATTTATCATAGATTTTATTTTCATTGGAATTGAGATGTGATCTACATATTATCTATATATAAAAGAGGCCGTCTGTTCGCAAAACTCCTCTCACAGTTTAAGTCCGATTTGGACGAAACTTCACATGATATTTTACTATTATAAGGGGAAGTTCCTAACGAAGTTTCGTTACATTTGGGTTTCCTATAAAAAAAAGTATATTTAGTGCATGTGTCTACGTTTTTTTAAAGAAATAAGTCAATAACAGCTTTATATCACACCAAAATATGTTATAAAATAGACCCTCGTTAAAATTTAATGGGACCTTATTTTATAACATGTTTTCCTAAATCGCTTCCTTAATGGAGAAACGGTACTTCTTCCCTTATTAATAATGATTGTTTGTAATTGAGCACAAAGCTACACAATGGGCTATCTGTGCTCTGCCCACCACGGGTATCGAAACCCGGACTCTAGCGTTGTAAGTCCGCAGACATACCGCTGTGCCACTGGGGGGCTATTAATAATGAACATTAATTTTGTACATTATTAATAGCATCCAAATTAATGTTTTTTTTTACCAATACTTCTAAAACTGTGGTAAAGGGAATTTAATGCAGAATTTAAAAGTGAGTCTTCCTAGTGGAGAATCATTGTGAATTCAAGCATACGCTTTGAATTATATTGTTCTGTGGCCGAAGGAACCGCAAGTGTTTCGTACGGAGTTCATTGCATACAAATTTACAGGAATTTAGTGGTAACTCGATCTTCGTAAGTCACACAAGTATTTTTTTTACTTCAGTATGAATATGAATTGATGAAAAAAAAATCGAAAATCACGATGCCCAAAATTGCCAAACGGAAAAGTGACTTATCACGGAGAAAGTCTGAAACTTTGAGAAAGAAAATGAAAGATCAAGAAAGAGAAAGGATTGCTCACCATGTTATGAGGCAAGATCCAGTGAGAAGAAGCCGAGATGAAACTGAAATACAGAAGCACATCAAATTGCTCGTCAAGATGCAGTTAGAAGAAGTCAGGAGCAATTTATTGACCGAGAAGCACACCATTCAGCTCGCCAAGATCCTGACTGAACAGACGCTCGTAGGGTGGTGTTTCTGCTAGTTCAATATATATGTGTGTTTATATTTGTATAATATCTTAGTTTTTAGCATCACGTTTATGTCTTTATATAAGCTACTATGAATTAGTCAGCGAGAGCTATCTAATGGTGAAATAAATTTCGAACAAGAAAACAGTCAGCTGGTAAACCACATTTAGTGACCAATCAGAACTGCAGCTATTATCCGAGGCTGAAACACATTTTGACCGAGTCGACAGACTATTGGTAGACCACATGTGGTAATAAACTGCATTAGTGTCGCTCACAATTCACATAACGACGTAGACCTTTAACATTTTTATATACATGAGTCTCGCGCAACATTTAATACTTGGAGTTAGTATTTATAATTCATTTAGATTTTAGTTTCCTTTGTAACTGACCTTAAATAAATCATACTGGGCCTCATTTGTATTTGTTTGTTTGTTATTACGCACAAAGTTACAACGCGAGTATCAAAACCAAATTTTCATCGTTGTAAGTCCTCAGACTTCTCGCTCAGCCACCAGGGGGTCTGAACCTCATCAAGTAATATTTAACAAACCATATTCATATAAATTCCTTCAACCGTTATTAAGTAACATATCTGAACAGCGATTGATAATAAAATCCAAATTGAAAATAGCATATTTCTTAAACAACTTCAAAATAGAATGAACTATACTTAAAGAATAAAAATACAAGCTTTCTGCTCTGTTACCAACGCAACACACTGAAAACTATAGTATTTCGACAGAAAAGAGAAAACTCTTTCACGTAACTCAGCATTCCTTACACTACAGTAGAAGTTTTCAGTGCTTCTTTATTTTTAAAAGTTTACTGTAATAGGATTTAACTCAACCGTGGATTTTATCCAAAGCAACGCACCCTTATCATCAGGCCCTCGCAACGTGAACTTGACGGAGGCAGATAAAATTGTGAAGATCTTCATACCAAGAAAGATGTCAGAAGTTGCTTTAATCTTTCAAATAAAAGGATCTTTATAAAAGGTTTTCTTAGTTTTCGTTTCATAAAGCCTCACACTTTCTGTTAAATCCAATAAGAAACACAAGCTTATAACCAATAGTTCTTACGAATAATGACGTAAGTTGGCTTAATATAAGGTAGTTGTTACATTTCTTGAACATCGTAACATCGTGGTTATACGTAAATTAATTCATTCGCGTGAAAAGTATTATTAGGTAGTAGTATATAATAACCTAGGGTTGACACAATTTCAAGAAGACTTCTCATCATTAAACATTTCAAGAGATGTTAAGTATTAAAGGAGCTTTTCACGCCTAAAAGTTTGCTTTATATACAAGTAGCCCACTCTTATCTGGATTTTAGAGGAAGCTCCGTTTAAAGTCGATTATAAACACTGTAAAGCTTTCGTACAGAAATCGTGTTCCAGAGGTAATCAGTCTTCACGGTCCAACAACCAGGCGATCTCCAAGTCTCCTCTCATGACAGGAAATATGAGAAGAATCCGTTCATCGATTTTCACTTAATCGTCTTTTTATGTCCACTTATGAACTGCAGAGAGTTTACTCTATACAGTCCTGGCAATCCTAGAGGGATAACTTCCGTAACATCTAGCACTTGTAGGATCAATCGGAAGTAGAGATAGTGAAGCTTTTAATGCCTAATAAATGTAAGAGTTGTTTTCAAAAATCCAGGAAGATCTGAAATGTTATTGTTATGACCAGCCTGGACACTTTCAATGTGCATAGTCATGGAACTAAAGAAACACATCAGACTGTTCGATAAACAAACTTGCGCTTTGTACGGTTCTCTTACTTTATCGATAACGACTATAAATTCCACCAGGGATTTCACTTGCACTATGTCAAACTTAACTGACGCAGAATGTGGCTTAAAAGTTTGTCATTTGTTTTCACTTCTTAAAAGTGTTTGTTCAAACAGGAGAAAATTTGTGTAAACACAATATTTGGGGAAAAGATATACAACTTTTTAAAATATATTTGTTATTACTATGTTTAAGTCTGTATTCTTGATAGAATACACTTTCTAACTTAGAAGCACTTATTATGACTTATTGTATTGTCAATAGTTAAGTATGAATGTGACAAAGAACCATGTTTGATTGTATATAGAATAAGCCAAATTTACATGAATGTCAAAGTGTTGATTATTTTTCAGTATTTGGTGTTTTCAACCTAAATAATGCCTAACTCAACGCATAGATTAAACAGCCAAGTCAGAAACCTCTAATTGTCAACCGTAGCTCTCCCTAGATAAGAATTGCTAACCATAAAAATGGAAGCCAATCAGAATTACCAATTACCTATGCGGCTGCTCTTAACAGCACTCTAAACGAGACTATCTTGCAGCTGAAGGTAAGAGAGTGTTCAGTGGAATATCGCAGCTCGAGCCTTGGACCTTTGGCATACTATCTTCTAAGTCACTCATTGTTATATCTAAGATTGCGTTTATTTATGTCAGAGAAGATCCAATAAATTTACAGTATAAAACTTTATTCAAGGTTATTGTTGTTGTATTGCGTATAGAGGTAGGTGTTGAGTAACTGAAAATTATAAACAAATAAAAATACCTTGAGGATTCACTTACATTAAAGCATGTTATTTAAACTGTCAGATTCAGCACCAGAGCCTTTTGTTGGCAACTATTTCCACTTACGTTTAAAGCATAATGAAACTAGTAAATTATACATTTCTTTAACTGTTTGTTCACTTCTCTTCGAGTGGTTCAGCATTAAGTCTGAAAGCTTATAATGTTAAAAACCATGTTTCGATATCCGTGGCGGACACAGCACAGATAACTCGTCAAGTAGCTTTGCGCTTAACAACAAACAAACAAAATCGTGTATTAAATAATCGTTGTTTTTTAACAAAAATTTTAGTTTTTAAGATTGAACATTACGTACGTGCCAAAACAATAATTGAAAACAAACAAACAAACTGTTTATCCTGGGTTATTACGATGAAATTATTTCTGTTTAACAGATTTACCATGGTAAACCCACTCCTATAATAGTGAAATATATCAGGTGATGTACAGTTTTAAATGTTTTTGTTGGAATGTAAGAATTTCAAAACTAATGTTATCCACACACATACTTATTCTTATGCGTGCAATGAAAGTAATAAAATACGAACATTTTAACTGCGAGGTAGTGCTGAACTAAAGAACATTCCATACTCGGCATCCTCTCTGTATCATCATGTTAACTAAAAACGGCTCTCAGAACTTGTAATTTTACAAGTAAACTTCTAATTATCGGCTTGTTTTTATACCGTTCATTACGGTGGAGTCCATATATTGTATCATATTTAATAGTTTTACAGTTTTTTCTGTTAATACATTCAGCTAAAGAGCTTATTCCAAAAGATAGGCAAATTCACTCATTAAGTACTACAGTAATAATTAGTGGAACTAACTGAAATGTTGATAGTACTTCTTTTGACAGTTTTTTAGAGACTCATAAGTTTCTAAGGTCCCTAAGGAACAAAAACTAGTAGGGTCCGTATGGGTTTCGGTAGCTCTAGGGTTAACCGGAGTTTTCGGGTATAATATTTCGACATATATTTCAACTTTTGATCGCATGAATATCTAATAAACCTGCTGATGTGAAATTTCGAAAAAAATCAACAGAGCAGAGCTGGTGTTTTATTACGAGGCTACATAAACTAATAATGCTGCTAATAATAGCTGAAGCCATTATAATGATGTCGTCGTTGAAACTTGAGACCACTAGTAACAATGATGAGAGATAATGTATCACAGATTCCTTATAATAATGGTTTTATTAATAATGATGAAATTTTAACCATCCAAAAAGAAAGAAATGTTGACCGTTTTTGGAAACCCTTTATATCATATCTAAGCATTAAAAAATGTTTCGACTATGATTTAGCAGTGACTGTTGTTTTATTTAGTTGGTTTGTTGTTAAGCAAATCGGGTATCGAAATCTGGTGTTTTGCGTTATAAGCCTTCAGACACAACTGTTGCTTTAAACTATTCTATTGTAATATTAAATTTTATTGGATTTCTATGATAATACTTTCCGTAATATATGTTGATGATATTCGTGATGTTAACTAAATTTTGTTTGTTTATTTGTTGAATTTTACACAAAGCTACTCGAAGGCTATCTTCGCTAGACGTCCCTGATTTTAATGTGATAGACTAGAGGGAAGGCAGCTAGTAAATACCACCCATCGCCAACTCTTGGAATACTCTTTGCCAACGAATAGTGGGATTGACCAAAACATAATAACACCCCCAGGGCTGAAAGGGCGAGCATGTATGGTGACGTAATTGGAAACCGTGGCTCTCAGATTGCCCTAACCACCAGGTAATGCCAGGCCAAACTTAATTCTGATAATGTACTTAAAGCATTCAACGATAGGCTCAAAGAGCATTTTTTGTTCAAAACAAATGCTAATAGATCGTATAAACTAAGGACTTTTATGTTATATGTATAGTGAATTACTGATAAATTTGCATAAAGAAAGCAAACATTTCAATCATGATGTAATATTTAGTTTAGACTTAAAATATATAAACAGAATTCTAAAATCATTTCTTTTCAACATTGATGGTCAGAACGTTATCAAATAATAGAAACTAAAAATTAACGTGTCTGTTTATTTAAAAAGACCGTCCAAAGTTACACAAAAACCATTTAGCCGTCTCTGATTTTCAACTGACAGGCTCGAGGGAAGACAGCTATCAAACATTATCAACGTTTGACAATACTCTTTTTTCTGACCAATTTTGTTTGTGGTTAAGCACAACATTACTCAACGGACTATCTGCTGTGCTCATCCCGGGTATAAAACTCCAATTTTGAGAGTTATATGCCCTCAGACGTACCGCTGAGACAATGTTGTTTTTGTTTTTTACCGAAGAGTGTTGGTTGACAAATTGAGGAACTTATTTTTACGACAACGGAATGCGAACCTACAATACTAGTAACTACTAGTGTGCGCCTGGCCCTACTGAAAACTTAAGCATATCAAGTATTTGCGTTACGTTTCTCTACAAATGATAACACATTAACATACTACATTACTGACACTTCGCACGGAGAAAAAGTCACCAAAGGCTTAAAAGGATATTTAATTGGTGTTCTATATATATATATATATATATATACACATAACAAGAAACGACTAGATAGTAGGTAATTAAAATTATTTAATT
>NW_013666861.1:149392-158238 GCF_000517525.1 Limulus polyphemus | reverse complement strand
TGTTCTATATATATATATATATATATATACACATAACAGAAACGACTGATATGGGTATTAAAATATTTTATTTAAAAATAAAGCAAGTAACGACGTTTTGAAACGTCGTTACTTGTTTTGTGTTTGAATAAAAAATGTTTAATACCTATATCAACCGTCTCTACTATATATGGTATTTACTTTAAGTGGGTTTCTCGTCATCATTAATAATTGGTGTTCTGTCCTAGGAGAGGTCCGCGGTCAGCTCTCCCTCCACAATGTCCGGTGTTGAGCTCTTTCCTTGAGATATTTGAAACTGGAAAACCCTTGCTAAAATATATTAAGATATAAATCTTAATTTATATCATTTAACATAAAACAAGGTTGAATATTTGCATAGCTGCATCTTCTTGAAAACAAATTAAACTATTATTATTTGTAGGTTGGCTCTAAATATAATTTCAAGTAAGAAAAATAAGCATCTGATCAGACTAAGTATCTCTGACCCACCCCACCCCCTCCTCATCTCGGCTTTTTTACTTTAGCTGTTTCTTAATAGTATACAGTCGTTTAAAGTTTCAACTTTGAATTATAAAAATCACATTAAAATGCAATCTTATGGTTAATGTTTCTTTGAAAGATGAGCTTTTGTGAGTTTTTCAGGTTACTTGCAATATTTATTTTAATACGCCCTCTGAAATCTCTATTTAGCCACCCACCATTAGCGCAATTGATTTGGCCTCTCATACCCGTCGCACGTTATCTTGGACACTTAGCTGGGTTGTCTGGTAGAACAATCGTTCGATACCGTTGTCGTTGCGAGATACATAAAATGTACTTACAACTAATTATAACAAATAAACTATGTAAAAACAAAACCGCAATATAGAGCTTTTGAAAATACAAAACAAAACAGATATTTTAAAGAGAAACGTATCATAAGTAATCTGATAAAAGAGATTAGGCGAACTAACTTCATTTATCTGCTAGCGGGCTATTAATATATTGATATTTTTACTGTATTAAATTACACTAACCACAAACATATCGGAAAAGAAAATAATGGTTTTGTCAACTAAGCACATAAAGGGACGTTTCGTCATTCTGATTATGACTGAATAAACAGAAAATTTACATTTTTATGGTTATGTGTTCACAGAAGCAATCTTATCTAAAGCGAAATCTGAACCACAATTATATAACATACATTTCAATTGCTTGAAAAGCCGATTTGCCTGAGGAGCACTTGAACAATGTTTAGAAACTTCATATCTTTCCAAAGATCTTTATTCTTAATAAAACCACACTTAAAAGAAAAATATTCATTTTTTTTTCGTTTGCCGGATATACGCATGAATTGGCTATTGGTTTGTTTTTAATTTCGCGTAAAGCTACACGAGTGCTATCTGCGCTAGTCGTCCCTAATTTAACAGTGAAAGACTAGAGGAAAAGCAGCTAGTCATCACCACCCACCGTCAACTCTTGGGCTACTCTTTTACCAAAGAATAGTGGGACTGACCGTCACATTATAGCGTCTTACTGCTGAAAGGGTGAGCATGTTTGGTGGGACGGTGATTTTAAACCCGAGACCTTCAGATTGCTGGGTCTGAAGTGGATATTGTTTTGAATGAACAGATTCAAGAGGAAAAACTCTAAATATGAAAACTAAACTGTATCCAGAACGAAAAAATGACACTAGCTTGGCATATGGTATTTTTAACGGTGTTTATCTGTTGCGAGGCACAAAACTTTATAAAGAGCTGTCTGCGCAATGCTCATCGCAGGAATAGAATTCCGAATTCTATAGCGTTGTAATTTATTAAGCTCACCAAACAAAAATAAACTATTTTTGAATTGAACTAGTTTTCTGAGATACAAACGAACAAAAATAGATAACTGTTAGTTATGCCCGCTGTAGAATACTCAAACCGATTTAGTGAACACGACTGCTTACGCGTATTTAAAACAATAAGCTTAAGTATGAAAGTGTTTGCAAAAATTAAAGTTCTTTACCACATTTCAGCACCCAGCAATAGCTGCTGCTTGATGCTAAAAGCTTAAGAATTGATTTACGGGATAAGGTAGAACGGCTTAAAACTGCCCACCACATTAGTAAGTACCATATACAGCTCTATCAAATATTAACGCTGTAAATGGAAATATCTTTGAAAGTGTAAGGTAAAAAAACAATGAAATGATCGTCTGTAATAAACTTTTTGTGAGATTAATCGCGAATCCTGGTTTTCACCCTTTCAAACTTTCAACCTAAATACCAATACATGTGCGTGTGGAATTTTAAAAGAAGGTATTCAGTTAAGATAGATTATTGCGTGTTTAACTAACTTTAGATTACAAGTTTGAAGAATGGTAACTAAATATGCTACTTATTCATCACAATGATATTTTTGGACGATTATACACATAATGGGTAATTTTCTTTGTGGAACGAGGGGAACTCTAAGTTTCAGTTTGGAACCATTAGATTTTATGTATAATATGGAGTATGTAAAATGTGTATAAGGAGAGACGAATAATTATAAGGGAGGGAAGTAACATTTATTATTCAGTATAAATTAAGAAAAAAAAATCATTAACCTCACTCGCATAAACTGAATGTGACCCACGTCCCTTAAGAGAATGAATTATCTGCGTGATAAATTATATATATATCAGTCCAAGTACGCGTTAGTAACAGTAGTGGAACTATACACTGGTGTAGGACGTGATGTGGTTTTTCTAAGGGATTGGCGAACTTATACTATTTCTAATAATGTCCAATAACATAATTAATTACTAAAATATCATAATCTATTACATTAGATGCCAAATATCTGAACAAGAGTTATCACTTGCTAAGGTTAGACGTTTTTTGCTTCTTTTTTTTACATTTCAAATTCATATCATTACTTTTCAACTTCAAAACTTCTATCTCTGAATAATGTATGTTGTTTTCAAATATTAATGATGAACACATTTTTACCTACATCACGGACTAGAATATATTGGCTACTTTGGACACATAGCAATCTAGAGTCATTTATATCTTCAGTTTTATGGATTTAAACGACAGTTTAGAATGTCTGGAAATAAATATCAGCATAAACAGGTTTAGTTAATGTGATCATGTGAAGTATTAGGTTAGAAATTCACATATATAAAATGTACTAATTACAGGAGTGTTTTTTTTGTAGGAGGGGAGTACTTTGAAATCTTTTGATCTGTTTTGCCGAGTAAAATAACAAAACTCTTCGATAACGTTTGTTTTTCCAAGCTTTATCAAAAAAATGATTCGTAAAAATGTAAACATAAATAACATTGACTGTTTGTGATGGTTTCTATGAAAGAATAATTGTTAGGCGTTTTTATCTTAGGACAACTTATTGTAGCTCTTGTCTTGCTGTGTAGTAATGCGCATACTAAGGAATCGTATCGCTTTATGCAGTTAAGAGACTTGCTCATATTTATTACGAGTCACATAACTGACGCCATAAATTTCATGCCACTGAGTATAAGATGTGTATGACTAATTAGCTCATAGCAACTTTTACTGGTAACTCATGTTAAGTGTTCAATAAATACATTGGTGTCATTTAATGCTTGTTTTTCTTAAACACAATCATAAACGATACATGAAAATAGAATGAGACAAATATTCCTTTTCTTGGATTTTTTTATACGCGTAAAAAAGAAACGAAAACACCAAATTTTTATTGGTGGTTTAATACTTGATTATATAAGAGAATGGGCAAGATATGGTCGTTTCTGGTCTTTATATGTTTAATAGTTATAAGGATTATTTGTTATGAATTTCGCGCAAAGCTACACGAGAGATATGCTGCGCTAACCGTCCCTAATTTAGCAGTGTAAGACTAGAGGGAAGGCAGCTAGTCATCACCACCCACCGCCAACTCTTGGGCTGCTCTTTTTAGCAACGAATAGTGGAATTGACCGTAACCTTATAGCGCCCCCACGGCTAAAAATGCGAGCATGTTTGGTGTGACGGGGATTCGAACCCGCGACCCACAGATTGAGAGTCGAGCGCCCTAACCACCTGGCTATCCCGAGCCGCAGGTTATGAAGAATTAGCTGATTTCTGAATTCATGCACTGGTTACCCCAGAAATCTTATTTCAAAAAATGTCGTGTAGCAGTGAATAAAAAAATTCGACCTGCAATTGCTATCATTTGACCGAAACGTTTACATAGCAATTATTTTAACTATTGCTTTATGTCTCACTGTAGTCGCATTTGTTTTTGTTCATGTTACAATCACTGTTACATAATATATAAAAAATCCTGGTACACTCCAAGGAAATAACATCAATTACTTAATATCCGCGTTCAGAACATAGAGAAGAAAACAATGCATTAAAGGTTTTGCATTTTGATTGGTGTCCATTATGTTCTGTACATGTTTAGAATGAAAGTAAACCCAGAACTGCTTTCCCTTCTTGTATCTTCGTAGTTTTACATAATTGATAAACAACACAGGACTTAACTATTTACTTGATACTTATCTCTTATGCTTTCTTTTGATACCCACGATGCCAGTGACGTTACTTGAAAAACAGAATAGCTGAACCTTTTATGATTAAGAAATACATGGTGGAAAACTTTATATCAAAGTAATTTTGAATATACGAATCAAAAATAACGTGGCAATAACAGCTAATATAAAGTCGCGGGGGAAGGGAATGTATCAGAGCTATAATTTGATCTTGTTTGGTATTACGGAGATAGTGTGATGCCACAGAGAATTGATCACTTTGGGAAGGGCATATAACAACTTTTTCCGACGAAAAATATTCATGCACTCAGATCATACAGATATGGATTTCGAATTTCCTAGATGGAGATACCTTCTGTACCAAATGTCATTGTAAAACACTGGAATATGAATCATCTTGGGGTACCCTTCCATCCAGAAAAAAAGACATGCAAAACGTCGTCCCCTAGTCATAGTAAGCTTTGTAATAGGTATGAATCCACGAATCCAAAGTTTAGCGGAAAAATGTCATCCACATGCTCCAGAGAACAGTACGCAATATAATGAAATAATGTCGTTGTTAGAAAACAAGGCTTCCAGCCATATTTTCCATTCATCTGTTGCATACCTAAAGCAACTAAAGAAAGAAATGGGTATTCATTCAAAGATATACTGGTGTAGTCACCAGATTTCTTTGAGATCGGATTATTGAAACTGGAAAACCGTGATACTCGTACACTAAATGGATTATGGAAAGTTATCGAGGAGAAATGGTGTGATCTGGCATTATAACCTTGCAAAAAACCTTTTGCAATGAAAACTACGCAGCAGGACTATTGTAAAAATGCAGAGGCTGTAACAACGTGTTGAAAATGATAACTGAAGTTTCCTATTTTCTAGCTATGGCAAAATACAACCACTGTTTGTAAGTAGTTTCAATGGTATTAGAATGTACGGTTTTATGCAAAACAAGGGTCAGATGACCAGTCATGTAAACTTTTATGAAAATACCTCCTATTAGAGTCCATGTCCATAAATACCGATTTGGTGCTGCAGGCTTTACAACCCAATTAATGTTCAGGAAGCGCTTGTTAATAAGTCGTATCATTCAATTGGACACTAATGCATGTCATATATATAATCATGATATACTTAAAATGAGTTAACTGGGTAACATGACCAACATCTCCATCGCGCTGGTTAGAGAGGAGAATCACATGCTTAAAAACGTCTTTCCAAAGAGAGAGTCCTTTACGTGTTCAATATTATTCAAATACGATTTAAGTTCTGGATATTTCATCCACCTTCTTTATCCAGGAAGCTGTTAACTAGTTGAGCACGGTGGTAACGTGCGTTGTTTCAAAAAGACTATTTGGTTATTATCGATTAGAAGAAGGTTCAGTTTGGTTTAGTGTGTTTTGAATTTTGCGCAAAGCTACACAATGGGCTATCTGTGCTCTGCCCACCACGGGGATCGAAACCCAGATTCTAGCGTTGTAAATCCGCAGACATATCGTTGTACCACTGGGGGGCTTAACATTTAATACAAAACTGTTTGAGACCACAGTATATCGCATAGGCTGAATGCTTAATAATTTATGTAACAATGAGATGAGGGTGAGTTCCATTACTTTATAACAATGGTTTTACCTAGTCATAGTTATAATATTACAACTTTCGATTAACATTTGTTTTGTGCAGTGTAAGTATACTAGACCTGAACTGCCAAATCGATAATCACATTATATATATATATATCCTGTCATTAGATTTAAAAACGCACATCTATCACTGAACATGATTCGAACCTACTTCTTTACAACGACGCGACTTCGTATTCCATTCTGACTTGGCATTCAGTTCTTTTGGAAAATTTACAAAACTGCTTAGAACGGTTTGTTTTTGAATTTCGCGCAAAGCCACACGAGGGCTATCTGCGCTAGCCATCCCTAATTTAGCAGTGAAAAACTAGAAAGAACACAGTTAGTCAGTCATCACCACCCGCCGCCAACTCTTGAACTACTCTTTTACCAACGAATAGTGGGATTGA
Organism: Limulus polyphemus; assembly: GCF_000517525.1. Taxonomy (NCBI): domain Eukaryota; kingdom Metazoa; phylum Arthropoda; class Merostomata; order Xiphosura; family Limulidae; genus Limulus; species Limulus polyphemus. The sequence continues at coordinate 151,724 of NW_013666861.1, read as the reverse complement.
CCGTCACATTATAACGCCCCCACGGCTGAAAGGGCGAGCATGTTTCGTGAAACGGGGATTCGAACCCGCGACCCTCAGATTGTGAGTCGAGCGCCCTAACCACTTGGCTATGCCGGGCCAGAAGGTTCAGACCACTTGTACCGGCATATACCAACAATAATGGTTTTGTGTTTATATATCTTTATTCTACGTCATTCATAGTGTCATACCGAAGCACCAATATTGGCTCTACTGACCGTTTTATCTTCCAGTTAATATTCTGAGTTGTTAATTCAGTTGGTAAGCTGAGGTCGACTAAGTTATCGAGAACATATTGTCATATAGTGGTTGTCTTACAGGGTTGTTAACGATGGTCTCATTTTCTAGGCCTCCGACCAACCATATTAGTGGTCTGAAAGCGAGTCCTCATTCTACTGACCAATACTTTTAGCCACTCTGCAACAACTTGTTGTGTTTGGCCGCTTTTAGCCGACTTATAGCTTTCCGCTTCACGGAAGTGTCTTCGTTACGGTCCGGTATGTTTCGACATCAATCTGGATCTCTTTGCTCTCCTTGCTGCTGTTCAAACTGCTGAGAACGCACACTGTATATCCTTAACTTTATGGGTATATCAGATCCCATGACTAGTCATTTGCCACTTTCTTTGTATATAAATACATTCAAGAATGCACTGGTATTACTTAACTACAGTAGTTGTGCTTGTCGTAGCTATAGAGTATAGAAAACACCGATTATATCTTACCTGTGTGGAGCAGTATACACGGATGCAAATGACTCAGTAGCTTATACTGTTTAAATGAGTAGGACCCTAAATGCAGTACATAAAAGAGATATTAGTCCTAGTTTTCCATCTGTTTATAAATATTTTGAAACAGAAAACATTTTTTCCTAGATTATCTCTTCTGTTACACACTGTTATTTGAATAAATATCAGTAGGTAGTTTACAATTTATAAATAATAACATTCTTATCTGGTGCAACATATTGAATAGAAAATTGTGTTTCTGTACCCAGGAGTTAGTGGGCACATAATCTTTAAAAATAAAATATTAAGTTTGGCATAACAATATTATGTTAACTTTAGCTTTTGCAATAAATTTATGATATATGAGAGGGGCATAGCAAACTCTAATGACAAGGCTACAGATACAACGAAATCTCATTTTTCTCCTCGGTTTTCAAAGCTGCTAATAAATTTACTACTGGTTCTTATCTGCTACTTTTCAACACATACTCTTATCGAAACTACACAAGATCAAGAGTGCTTTTCATTTGTTTTCACTTCATAAATTTCATTTTCTCTCATTAATGACTTGGCAAGATGGAAGATTAACTTATGTCTTTATGTATCTATATCTAACACTCAAGTTTTTCGTTTGTTTTCCCTTTTTTTTCAGCCTAAAAGAATTCGTTCCGCCTCATTACTCTATCAACGTCTGCACGCTTAGACCAGATATCTTTTTCTGGTCAGGACAGTAGTATAAAAGAGAAATCAATGCGGTGCAACCAGCAACCATAACTACATTTTGTCTAGCTCTTTTCTCTGTTAATTAATTCCTGTAATATGAATGTTTTTAAATAAGCAATGAACGAGTTGTTATCTAATATATTTTAAAATGAAAAATAATTAATTCAGTTATATTAATTAATAAATAACATCCTTTAGGTTACGTTTTTTTTAAACTAAATGGAAAATGAATAAAGCAGATATAAATGACGCGATAAAACAGTATGCTTTCGTATTGTTCATAGTTGTTTTTCCGGTCTAAAGCTTACCTAATTAATCTCCATATTAGTTCCAATAACCTTATGTAAAACAAGAAAACGGTTTAATAATATAATACGAAAAACGTTATCTGATATTAGTTATACTTTATTTGTTGTTAAGCATAAAGCTACACAATGGGCTATCTGTGCTGTGCCAATTGCGGGTATCGAAACCCACCTTTTAGCGTTATAAGCCCTCAGCCTTGCCTCTGATATACCGGGTGACATATTCGACACCAACTGTTGATGATCTTTTGATAACTGGAGTTTCTAGAATGATTAAGTTATGTTTACAATAATATATATGTATGTATGATTAGAGTTAAATTATATAGAAGAAGTCTAAACATTTAAAGTGTAAAACTAGGAATAATTATAAAACTAAAATAATGTTCAGAAAAATAAGAAAAGAGCTAACAAAATTAATTTAGAATTCTAATAATAATCCAACGAAAATTCAATACATTACAAAACCCACAGGCGCAACTACTTACTAATAATGGTTGGAGACGGCTTGAATGGGTAATGAAGAAAAACTTTAATATAAGTTTAACATAACAACAAA
>NW_013666861.1:147462-148482 GCF_000517525.1 Limulus polyphemus | reverse complement strand
CATAACAACAAATGTACAACGTTTCGACAAGGTTTTGTCATCATCATCAGGTACAAGTAATTTACACTGACACTGTCTTACTGTCTTGACCAAGTCCACGGGTCTCAGAGCCTACCCCATCCAAACTTTTTGTGGGCCCCCGTAACAGTTGACAGCAATGATTAAGTAATTTTATTTCATTGACTACACGAAGACTAGTTACGCTACTGATAAAACCTTCGACCGTATTTACTTTATTTATATTTATAGTTTTGTTAGAAATATTTTTATATTTAATTTACAGATTTGCAGTTAATTAAAATAGTTGTCCGAAATGTTGTAAAGCATCATATCTAAGCTGATCTAAACAAGATATATGACGTGTATGACTCTTTTTGCAGCTTTAAACTTGGGATTTATGTTAATTCGTATTATATTGAAACTTTCACGTCTTCCTCATAAACAATTTACTTCACCCACCCAAGACAAAAATAGAAATAATTAAGATAATAAACGATAGTTTATTGAAGCATAAGAAATTCTAACTTTGGCATTATTTTACAGCATAATATTTATTTTTAAAGTTTTTATACATGCCATCAATTATTTCATAGATATTTGTTTGATTTTACTCACCACTAATAAACTAAAATATTTTAGGTGTTTGGATAACATGTGTCATACCATCAAAATTAATTATCCATTATTATTCAGCGGACTAACTAGTTATTAATTTAATTGTTAATTTCTTTTACTCCTCACAAGGTGAAGAAAAGATTATTAGAAGCTTAATCGATTCTTTTATTCGCTATTTCCGCCACAGCACACTAGTTTTGGAGTGTTCTGAATAAACCTAGTTTTGTTTGTTTTGAATTTTGCGCAGTGTAAGACTAGAGGGAAGGCAGTTAGTCATCACCACCCACCGCCAACTCTTGGGCTACTCTTTTTACCATCGAATAGTGGGATTAACTGTCACATTATAACGCCCCCATGGCGGAAAGGGCGAGCATGTTTGGTGGGGCGGGGATTCGAACCCGCGAT
>NW_013666861.1:143577-146892 GCF_000517525.1 Limulus polyphemus | reverse complement strand
AGTAAAATAATTGAACCTATAGTAAAATATTACTAAGACAAATAAACCTATATTAAACCAGTAGCAAGATAAATAAACCTATAGTAAAACATTAGTAAAATAATTGAACCTATAGTAAAATATTACTAAGACAAATAAACCTATATTAAACCAGTAGCAAGATAGATAAACCTATATTAAACCAGTAGCAAGATAAATAAACCTATAGTAAAACATTAGTAAAATATTTAAACCTGTAGTAAAACATTACTAAGATAAATAATCCAAAAATGAACCATTAGCAAGATTTATGCCCGTGGTTTTGAAAGTGATTGTTCATCATGAATATTCTGTTAAAGATACTTTTGAATTGGTTAATAGCTTAAAACAGACACAATTTAATGATGATGTTCATTGCAATATTTATGACATCGAGTCATTTTTTACAAATATACCTACACTCCAAGCCATTGATCATTATTCTAGTCTTGTGTGTGGTGAGAATGAAATTGTAGAGGGTATAACTAAAGATCTTTTAAACCACTTTTACATTTTGTGATGAAACAGTCTGATTTTATGCTCCACGGTGAAATCTATGAGTGGTTATTGGCTCCAGCCTTGCTCATGGAATTCCTAACCTTTTCCTGCGCTTCCATGAACGTTTTACGCCTGTGTATTACAGGAGAAATGTTGATGCCACTTTTGTGGTATTTAACAATGTTGAGTCGGTCAACAAACGTCTTTAGTTTTCAAATGGCAAACGTACTAATATAAAGTTTACGTTTGAAAAACAACATAATGACAAACTCTTGTTCTTAGATGTTCATGTCTTCAATAAGCAGGATATACTCATCACTAAAGTGTATCATAAACCCATTTTCACAGAAATGTATTCACATTCTAAGATTTTCGTTCCTCCAGTCTTCAAAAAAAATCTTCTTAAAACCCTGCTGTACAGGGTGTTTAAAAAAATTAGGACGTCAAAACATTCTTAAAGAAAAGTTAAGAACATTAAGCAAATGCTTAGAATAAATTGTTTTCCGCTGTCATTCCTAACCAGAACAATCCACACAAAAACTGAAAACTAAATACGCCATCTGTTATTATGTTAGATGTTCTAAAAAATAAGACTGCTACTTTAGTTATACCATACGTAATCACAATTTCATACATGATTAAGAATAAAATTAAGAAAATTATCAAAATGCTCTATCCACAAGTTCAGTTAAAACGTTCTTTAAAACAGAGCCTACTAACGTTAAACTAGCTCTTCAACTTTAAAGACAAACAACATCCATTGAATTCATCGATAGTGGTATATGAGTTCACGTGCCCGCGTTGCAACCAGGGATATATTGTATCAACCACTAGAAGGCTCTGCAGTCGAATATAAGAACAGTGTAACGCTAAAACCTACAACACCAGTCTAAACTATCTCTGATGACCTACAGCTTCTTACACGTTATCCTCCATTACCAGGAAGAATTCCAACTGAGAATACTAGAATCTTTTGCCATTAAACCAAGAAAACCAACTCTTAACCCGAAGATGATGAGTGCACCGTCAGAACATCTTCAGTTGTAAAAACGTAAAAAAAACAACACAAAATGAGCTTCGATCGTTGAAAATAATCTGAAGAAAAACCATTGTTTTTCTACAGAAACCTTAGAATTTTTGAAAAAAAAACAAACAATTGGTTCAGTTACTTAAAGAATTGCTTTATGTTTTATCTGTAATTTTTAAAGGAGTTTCTTTATAACTGTTGAAGACAATTCAGCGGTTTTCTGTAGAAACATTAAGAATTGAAAAATTTTGACCACTTTTCTGATGAATTTCTTTAAGTTTTATTAAGAAATTCTAAAGAAGAAACTCTCTAGACACGGCTGAAAGGGCGAGTATGTTTGGTATGACAGAGATTCGAACACGCGACCCTCAGATTACGAGTCCAGTGCCTTAACCACTTGGCCATGCCGGGCTCGTAGGACTGTGTTATTATTATTTTATCATCATATGCAGAATTATAAATCATTTCTATGCTCTGCCCACCACGGGTATCGAAACCCGGTTTCTAGCGTTGTAAGTCCGCAGAAATGCCGCTGTGCCATTGGGGGGGGGGGTTAACTCGTTTCACTGTGTGTATAATGTAAATACTTAAATATCAAGGAATATACTTTCGGAATTGAATCCGAAGGTACAAATGAAATTTTGTATTATTAATATTTTGTTCAAATATATTCACTTTATCATATCCGTAAAGTAAATATATTCACTTTACCATATCCGTAAAGAAAATATATTCACTTTACCATATCCGTAAAGTTATATGCGAGATAAATAATAATTTACACTTGTTACTTTTGATATTAATTTTATACTTTATATGTATAGTTTATCATACTTGGAAATGTTTCTTAGAAAATGAAGTAAATATAAATGTTCTCAACATTAGATTATCCTGGACTTTTGAGATATTGTTGATAAATGGTTTGAGCAACTAAAAAATAAAAATTGACTTTAAAACAATGAGATGAAAGTTCTGGCTCTCTTTAGTTTGTTTGTTATGAATTTCGCGCAAAGCTACACGAGGGCTATATGCGCTAGCCGTCCCTAATTTAGCAATGTAAGACAAGAGGGAAGGCAGCTAGTCATCACCACCCACCGCCCACTCTAGGACTACTCTTTTACCAACGAATAGTGGGATTGACCATAACATTGTAACGCCCCCACGGCTGAAAGGGCGAGCATGTTTTGTGGAATGGGGATTCGAAGTCGTGACCCGCACATTGCGAGTCAAGCGCCCTAATCACCTGGCCGGCTCTCTCTGGAGTGCCCCCCAGTGGCACAGCGGAATGTCTGCGGACTTACAACACTAGAATCCGGGTTTCGATACCCGTGGTGGGCAGAGCACAGATAGCCCATTGTGTAGCTTTGTGCTTAATTAAAAACAAACAAACAAACAAACAAACAAACTCTCTGGAGTCATTTTATTAGACTAAACTGTAGCACTGTAGTTATAGAATTTGCAGTGCACTCTTGTGTAAATTAACTATATTCTTTCAACTTTATAAGAATTTCATCTGGCAAGATAACTTCTGATGTACCAAGTTAGTTTCTACGGTTTATTTATTTTTATTCTCAAATAATAATTCACTAAGTAAGTTTTTAGTGTGTTTTTCTCAAAGTACTGATTCACAACGCTAGGTTTTACTTTGTTTATCGCAAAATACTTTTATTACGACCACATAAGTTCTTGCTTGAAAATAAAAAAAATAATTATTTAAAAATTTTCCTAACTTTTTTCATTTACCAGATATACTTTTTATGAAAATAATTATA
>NW_013666861.1:136826-143300 GCF_000517525.1 Limulus polyphemus | reverse complement strand
AACCAATCAGTGCTAAATTAATGTTTTGGTGAGCGTACGTTTATGGGTTTATGCTGTGACTGTTGATACTAATATCTTTAAAGTGGATATAAAATAGGAGCATAGATTGGCCCTGCGGTAAAGATCCGTATTTCGGAGCTGGCGAAGCATGTTCGAATCAATGCGATATCACAAAATATTCCCCGTATTATACTCTGTGAGTGCGTTGTAAAAGTGACAGTCAATCCCTTTGCGTGGATGTTGAGTAATATAGTGCTACTGTGGGCTGCCTTATTTCTGGTCGGTAGCTCAAAATTAGAAACGGCGGTAGTTAACCTCAGTATCTTTGCCATTAAATGCAAAAAAAAAAATATTATAAAACATATTGTATATGTATAGTTGGCACCATGTATACTGTAGTAATTAGGTTCACCAGGTAACATTTTACAGATCTCGGGAGGAATCCGTAAAAGAAAGAGTAGCATATTGTTTTAGTCTTTCGTCATAACCTCATGGTAATAGACATTTTTCATTTAGAATATCAAATAACATTATTTGTGAAAATAACGTCAATATTATTGTGAATTATATGAATTCGCAAGAGGAATAGCAATAAATAGGAGAAATTTCAATTTTAACAACGTTTTTATCAAGTTTAAAACTCTAGCTATCATACTTTTTGGTTTGAAAAGAAGTTTTCCTTACCTCAAGGCATTACAGTTTATCATCTTCCTTTATGGAGTTGGTAGATTTGGTAGAAATGTTGTCCAAGTAACAGACACCTGTTATAAAAGCATGATCTCCCAAGGAATAAAGCCACTTTACAATCAAATAAATCCTCACTCTATCTGGGGAATAATTAAACGTCTAAAACTGATTAGTTTGAGTTTACTTGCTTTCAAAAGGAACTGTTTAACTAGGGTTGAATTTTCCATGGGTTGTTCTAAAAACGCTTAAGCGTACAGAATACAACCTATTAGCATTTTGACTTAAATTGCTGACTGGCTTTGATTTACTTTAAAATCTTATTGCATTTGCAAATACAAATCTAGCTTTTGTTTGATTTTTTTAGTATTTAGGTATATGTATTATGTAGTGCATTTTTTATTATTTAGCTATTCTAATTTAAAATGTTGAATTTCTACGTTTGAATGATTTATTAATTGTTTTGGAGTGTTTGGTTGCTGTTTTTTCATATGTATTTTTCATAGTGTTAATCCTTGAATATATGTTTTTCCTTATTAATTTTGATATCAAAATATTCTTTAACCAAAACAGTCCCGGTATTCCATTTCTTAATATACGATTCCAATAAGATTAATCAAAAGGCTTTAGTACTAATGATTTCAGGCTTTTAAGTTTCGAATCATTCTCTGCTGCGGTTTCATTGACGATCTACTTCAAACCTAAGGAGTGGATTGATCAAAACACAATCATCATGTATAAGTCGGATTCATTGCTACTTCGGAAATTGTACAATCTTAAACTTACAAGTTTAGCTGTCGAAGGCTCACAAATACCTTACAGTGTCGTGGACCATGTTACGCCGATATTAGAAAAAGTCATACTTATAATTATTAACAGGCAATATTTGTTGTTTAAGACTCATAACGTGCATAAATTAATACGTAGAATTATACACGGACTTTTTTCTCAGTATATTGTTGCCCGATGAAGGGAATATTTTTAACGTTTGAACTAAGAATTTCACGAAATATTCACTAAAACCAAATATTCCAAAACTATAACAGGTTGTTCAAATGCTCATAATAGCCACTTGTAGAGAACAAAAACACACTGTTTTAGTTAATAAAGCAGTCTATTTTCAAACTCGCTCTAAATAAACTAATATAACTTGGGTAACTGTCTCGTTTTTCTGAAAGCTTTAAACAAATTCATATAATCACATACTGTACCAACCACTGAAAATCATAAATTAAACAATTTGTGTAAAACGGATACTAGATACCAAACAAATCCCACACTACAGTAAAGTCTTTGAATAACCCACAAGATGTGCCCGACATTTGCGGATATTTTGTGTAAAACGGATACTAGACACCAAACAAATCCTACACTAAAGTTTTTGAATAAACCACAAGATGTGCCCGAAAGTTGCGGATATTTTGTGTAAAACGGGTACTAGACACCAAACAAATCTCACACTAAAGTCTTTGAATAAACCACAAAATGTGCCCGAAAGTTGCGGATATTTTGTGTAAAACGGATACTAGACACCAAACAAATCCCACACTAAAGTCTTTCAATAAACCACAAGATGTGCCCGAAAGTTGCGGATATTTTGTGTAAAACGAATACTAAACACCAAACAAATCCCACACTACAGTAAAGTCTTTGAATAACCCACAAAATGTGCCCGAAAGTTGCGGATATTAACTTACCACTGTGTATCTGCTAGTAAAGATAACTCTGAAAAAATATTCACTATGTTTAGTACATATACTTGTAAATAAGATCCCATCATGAGCAGCGCTTAGTACCATAATTATAGTTCATAAAAGAGTGAATCATTTTAATGGTTCGTTGAAAATAATTTAAAACATTCACTGTCAAGACTTACCATATCAAGCTGATATATATATCACCACACATGCTAAATGTGGTACTTTCCTACCAGTTAGGGTATACTAACACAACAGGACAGTATCATTTCTTCTATATTATATATATAAGAAAACACTGGAATATCAGACTTTTTTTTTCTTTCGTTAATTTCTTTTACCGCTTTCGTGACTTCAAAGGTCACTCTTCAGGAAATAGTTTTACTGATTTTTTTTCTTTTCTCTAAACCTTAGTAACTGTTTTCACGGTTTCACAATTCTTACACTTATTGATGTTTTGGTTATACGTATATCATCAAACGTGCTAAATGTGACCAGTTTCCTATCAGTCAGGGTATAAAGATACTATAAATATCCCTATATGATGACTTCTTATATGTCATAAATTATGAGTTAAATGTAGTCGTTTTCCTATCAATCAGGGTATAATGATACTACAAGCCTCAGTAAAGGATAGCTTCATATATATTATACACATATCATCAAATGTGTGTATATGGTCAATTTCCTATGAGTCAGGGTATAATGACACTACAGGTTTCAGTACAGAATAGATTCTTATACGTTAAATGTATGACCCAAGCGTGGTAAACGCGGTTAGTCATCGATCAATATGGGTGTAATGATACTACAGACCTCAGTATAGAAAAGGTTCTTATAAGTTATATGATCACACGTGACAAATATGTTTGGTTTCTAACCAGCCAGGGTATAACGACACTACAGTGTATAACTGAACGTGCTAGTTGTGGCGAGTTTCTTATCAGTCGTGGTATCATGAACCACGGTAGTGGTTCATAATTGGGATCGCAAGGAATTGCACAAAACCCTTAACAGAACTTTGGGCAAAAAAGCACCCCTTAAACAGTAGAGATTCAGTTCAAACAACACTTTAAAACCTTTATCATTGACTGCTAAGGTTGTGCACATATAAAAAATGTACAAAAACGTGAATATTAGACTTGCAAGGAAAAGAAAATCCCCTCAAAACGGCCCGTTTGTAATTCTTATTATAATCCTCTTGCCAGCCTACAACAAACACAGCTTGGTATAGTGCACCTCAATCTTTTGCAGAATACTGAACAAGGTACTGAAATATCTATTTGTTTCTTCTATATTTTACATAAGCTAAAAAACATCATAATTCTAGTGTAAACGATGTTATCATTACCCCTTGAATCTAGCTTTCTTACAAATGTTTGTTACAAATACAGGGTGAAACAGGAATTACCAACCAATAATAGATGAGCATTAGATGATTGTAACATGTACATACTCAGTGATTTGTACACTATACAATCGGGATTGTAAAAAAGTAAGGAAACAAGGCTGGAGATACTGTAGACATTATTTACTCAAACTACAAACCCCTATTTTGGCTCCATGCTGTTACCTAGGATTACATTTAGTGGAGTCAAAATAGGGACTTGTAGTTTGTAAGTTTAAAAATTATATTTATCTGATAATAACTATACATACTTCATAACAGGATTATTATTTTACGAATTCATTAGAAGGGGTATACTAACCACGTAAACTTCTTAGTAATGTTGCTTCTTACAAGTTCATTTATTTAACAAAAGCTATTTGGTTGTGGTTACCTAAAGTTTAGATCCACGTATAGTCTGTATTAATTATAACATTTATTATCATGAAGGCTGCTAGATACATAGATCAACCCTTAAAATTTTGAAATAATGATAACTGGAAAAAGTTCAATATATGTACAATGTATCTCCAACCTACCGTTGTATGTGTTCTACCTCTTACTAGGATACATTTTACTATTTTGCTAGAGTCATTTGTACTTTACTTTCTTTTGGTATTTTCTGAGAGCTGCCTTTTTTGTCTAATTGGCTGATTTTTTTAAAAATATCAGCTCAGGTAAAAGAGCAGCTTTATCTTAATATTCACTGAGGGCAACATTGACAAAGTCAACAAATGGGTCAGTGGGTTTAATTTTTTATTTCCATTGATTTTTAATATATCTTATTTTATCATTTTTAATGTTCATTTTTATTGCGTGTTTAGTATATCGAATTTTTTTATTCTTAATTTTCATTTATATTGAATGTTTAACACATTCAGTTTTATTACTTGTTATCTTTATTGAATGCTTAATATATTTACCTTTTGTTTTTATTATTATACTATTTATTATAAAGATATTTTGGCATTGTTAGCCTAACATATGGATTTAGGACTAACCTAAATCTCCTAAGCTAGCCGAACATCATGAGATATTATTGGGTTTATGGCCGAAAATATCGTTAATGCATACCCAACTGAAAAAACGATGCATTCTAATCTGTGTAACTAAGGACGAAAAAAAAGTATACTTAGTTAGCTATGCACATTAGCAGGTGTATTTTGAGCTTTGATTTAAGTAGTTAACTTGTTTTGATCGGAAGTTAATATTAATTCCATATCAATGCGCCTGTTTATTATGATTCTGTACTAGTACATTGTTATTTACACAAAATATAAAATATAATATAATCAGTAAAATATCAAAATTGCTCCTCAAAAAAGTACTTACTTGACTACATAATAACGAATAAAGCTTTAATATTTCCTGGTTTTGTGAAAACCTCGTAAGCCTCGTCATTCAAAACGTGAGTGTTACTTGGTCTCTGAATTTCTGCTCCAAACTTTCAGAAGTTATATGATTATATATTTTTCTTTCTAGCAGTTGCGTCACTCATACGTTCATAACTGTGGTAATGTTTTTAGAGGGATGTATGCAAATAGGCTAGTTGTGTAATAACAAGAGACTCGTAAGACTTAGCTGTCCCAAAGTGTGATAATTGTTTATTTGTTTTTGAAGTTCGTCAAAGCTATTCGAGGGTTAGCTGTACCAGCCGTCCTTAATTTAAAAGTGATTGACTAGAGGGAAAACAGCTAGTCAGCACCACCCACCATCAACTCTTGGGTTACTCTTCATCAGTGAATAGTGGGATTGGCCGTTACATATAACGTACCCATGGTTGAAAGGGCAAGTATGTTCGAGAACCGGATTCCAACCTGTGACCCTCAGATTGCGAATCGAGTGACCTAATCGCCAGGCCATACTGGACCTGTGTGCTGATTTTAAGGGAAGAAAATATGAATAATGTTAGTGTCAATGGTGAAACTGTATAAAAACATGAAACCGAGGTTCACAACTGAATAAATTAAACATTTGTAACTTGTTTCTGCCTTCTCTACTCTATGAGATAGTAAATAAAAAGCGCACTTCTTCACAAATGAAGTATTACACTATATTTCACAAGATAAAAAGAGAGAGAGGCACGACATTGTCACACAGAGCAACTTTCACAAACACGTGACTTTCTTTTCCCCTGACATTAATATCGACTATACACTTTCTAGGACTGATTGATACTTGATTGATATAAACAGAAGCTAAGAAGAGACGTGGTTTAGACAAAGATCGTGATATACGGTTGACACAGAAACTAAAAAAGGACGTTTATCTAGGCCTCGCGAATCACATCAAAATAATTGCTCTTCTACAACTCTTTATTTTCAAAAAGAAAGTTGGATTAAGAAACCAAGAAGGTTGCTATGACCAAACAGTTCAGTGAATAACATAAAGATAGTGTGCAACTGACAATAACCAAGAAAATGACGCAACCATAAGGCGCCAGTTTAAAGCGGGCGGTACTGGACTATTACAGACGCTGGTTTAAAGTGGACAGTAGTGAATTATTACGAACGCTGGTTGAAAGCGGACAGTAGTGGATTATTACACACGCTGGTTTAAAGCGGACAGTAGTGGATCATTACGAACGCTTATTTAAAGCGGACAATAGTGGATTATTACGAACGCTTATTTAAAGCGGACAATAGTGGATTATTACGAACGCTTATTTAAAGCGGACAGTAGTGGATTACTACGCAAGCCTATTTA
>NW_013666861.1:134819-136816 GCF_000517525.1 Limulus polyphemus | reverse complement strand
TATTACGAACGCTGGTTGAAAGCGGACAGTAGTGGATTATTACACACGCTGGTTTAAAGTGGACAGTAGTGAATTATTACGAACGCTGGTTGAAAGCGGACAGTAGTGGATTATTACACACGCTGGTTTAAAGCGACAGTAGTGGATTATTACGGACGTTGGTTTAAAGCGGACATGGTGGATTATTACGGACGTTAGTTTAAAGCGGACAATAGTGGATTATTGTGGACGCTGATTTAAAGGGAACAGTGGTGGATTATTACGGACGTTGGTTTAAAGGGGACAGTAGTGGATTATTACGGACGTTGGTTTAAAGCGGACATAGTGGATTATTACGGACGTTGGTTTAAAGCGGACATAGTGGATTATTACCGACGTTGGTTTAAAGGGGACAATAGTAGATTATTGTGGACGCTGATTTCAAGGGGACAGTAGTGGATTATTGTGGACGCTGATTTAAAGGGGACGGTATTGAATCATTACGGAAGACTAATGCTGAAAGTATAAATAGATTCTTGAACATTTAAGGAAGAAAAGTTATAGAAGGATACAAACTTGATAATCCAGACCATCACAAGTCTACTAGTGGACGTTAATATTATAGAATATTTCTAATAAACGCATTTAATTTGTTAATTAAGCGGTTCTATCTAGAACGATTTCAGAAGTAAGAAATGGAATACATTACAATGCACGCGGTATTACGACGAACATCTGTATAATTGTTTGTTTTAGATTTTTGCACAAACTCCGGGGCTATCTGTGCATAGCCGTCCTGAATATTGAACTAATAAACTACAAGAAAGCTAGCTAGCTGGTCCACCTACAAATTTTGGGCTAATCTTTTCGGGTCGAACATTGGTAATTGATCGTTACTCTTAGAGCAAACACACACACACACTGCCCCAAATGTGTTGATCCGAGTTTTGCACCAACGGGACTAGAACCATTAATCTTCGATTCACAGTCCAATAATGCAGTATTCTTTCACAAATTATTAAACTTGTTACTTAATACATGAATATGAATATTCAAAGAGCTTGAAAATTGTTTGTTTGTTTGTTATGAATTTCGCGCAAAGCTACACGAGGGCCAGACGTCCCTAATTTAGCAGTGTAAGACTAGAGGGAAGGCAGCTAGTCACCGCCAACTTATGGGCTACTCTTTTACCAACGAATAGTGGGATTGACCATCACATTATAACGCCCTCACGGCTGAAAGGGCGAGCATGTTTGGTGGGACGTGAATTCGAACTCGCGACCCTCAGATTGCGAGTCGAGTGACCTAACCACCTCGCCATGCCAGGCCGGGCTAGAAAATTATGTCCATCAAATAGATAGTAGTGGTCTAAACACTATTTATAACATCGGTTGGTTGAAAAGTAAGTGTTTTAACTAGATTAATTTGTGAATTGTAGTTTTTATCAGTTTTATTAAAGTCACTAGTCATCAGTTTAAGGTTAATGATTTTTATTAACATACATTATTTATTTTATCATCAAGTTGTTTATTAGTGATATTGTTTATTTAACTTGAATTAATTTTAATAACGATTCAGAAGAACTGACGAACCAGGGTCTACTGAAGATGTGCAATAATGTCTTAGTCCTCAGACTTATGGTGAGCAGCCCAAGGTCCATAGGCATCATGTTTTGTATATATAGCTCATTTTTAATTCAATGCATCAAACTTAGTTTACGACTGGTAAATGGGATCTTGCGGCTCTTGGAGATATTTGAAAAATCGCACGTGTGGATTAGTTTTTATGTTTTACAATTGACAATGTTTTGACATTCTATGTGTTTATGAAAGCTCAAAAACCTTTAAAGTTTTGATAAGCAGTTTTTCTGTTACAATAGCCTCTTATTCACTTAATGCTACTACTTCTTGTGTTAGACATAAAGATCTAAATCACAATTAAAATGTTAAAACGTTCGATTTTTGTAGTTTTCTAATGTGGAGTTGAGCGTTAACAAACATTAGAGCATATATATGCTC
>NW_013666861.1:119255-134660 GCF_000517525.1 Limulus polyphemus | reverse complement strand
GAGAAACGTGGGAAAAATTATCATTTTTATTTTTGGCATAAGCGTGATGACTCGTGTGCTTATGGATCTTGATCTTCCCGATAAATGCAGAAAAAACTTTTGAGTGTTTGGAATATCAGATTGTTTTAATTATAATGGGTGATCCTGCCAGATTTTAAGTGCGTCGAAAGCTCATATATCGATATCCTGAGAATAACGTTTTTATTTAATATATGCTTCCATTTTGGTACTAATGTCGTGTGCATACGTTTGAAACTATATTGATTTACTAATAAAGAACATTGCTTGTCCTTGGTAACTCTGTATAGAATAAAGCTGATAGAAGGAAAAGTCGCCTACTGTTTTATTCTACGCTTTTTTTTTGTCTTTCTCTATCCGTTTCACCTTTCATCTCAAAGATGTAAATATGACTGTTCTTTAAGTTTGTGAAATTTGTACTCCAGGGAAAACAATAGTTCTTTCTTTATAATCCTATTAGTGTTTCAGCTGTTTTATATTATTTACAATTAACCACTTAAAATTCTTTACGTTCTGCTAATAACTTCATTTGCAATTAAAATAGAGGCCCACTACTTACAAAGTATGTTAGCAAAATATGTAGAATTAGTAAAGACAACATTTGAAAATATGTATTCACGGAAAGTTGGCTGGAAAACGGAATAAGCTAAGTAAGATGTCTTACGATTTGTAAATTGCAAAAATAAAAGAACTAAAGAATGTACTTGATAATATACTTACTACTCACCGATTTACATTTCACAATGTATCTAGAACAGTGGGCTTGTTGTAGTATAAAGTTTAGATTGACGCTCTTATACTGCCCATTAACTTTTTCTAGAATATCTAATATTGGATTTTTGTGACAGTCACTCGATTTAGATATTTTTCGTGTATTCTATTCTATATTAATGTACACTGTGTTTATGAATTCGCTTGTTTGTCCCCGAACTCCTGCTACAGGTTTGGAGAAAGCAAAACTAAACTTGGCAAGCGGATTCGGGATGACCCGGGAAGAGTGTCCTTATCTATATGGCGTAGCACCCCCTATAAAGGGGTGCTGGGGATCTAAAGCGCACCCAGAAGGTTACCTAGGTATGATAAGGCCTAGGAGTAGGTTTACAGGGCCACTGAACCCGAATCTGGCGTTTGCTTTTATGTTCCTGATCCCCTTCTGGATCCAAGGGGCGCCATGTTTGAAACTATGTTCATACATCACTCACAAACTAACGGTACCACGCATGGAACACGTGCTCAGGCACCACGGGCGGCTGTCCTACGTGATATATTTACGTGTGCAGAACTTGTTGAAGTAATTATAGAAATAACTGGAAATAATTAAGGATTTGATCATTACATTTGAACACCGAAGTAGAGCGCCGATATTTTATGCTAGTGTAGGGCGGAATATACACTAAATTGCGCGTTTTCATGTTATTATACGTATACATGCACCTCTTAAAAGTTTTTTTTTTTCTGAAGAAATGGAAAAATGAAAAACAACTGAAATCGACCAGTGTTTGGAATATTTTATGTCCCAGTTTTACTCTATTAATTGCTAAGAAATTAATTTTAGTAAGACTTTTGAGCCATTCCACTTTGCTTATAGAACTTAGAATCCGCCAATTTGCCATCTTCTTCAGAAGCACTTATTAACACGGATAACGAATATGATGATGTAATTACTTTTCACACGTGAAAGTGGAAGAGGAATCGTTAACTACACAGACATACTCTGGACATTCTGCAATAATTACCCTCACCCTAACACGTTGCAATAAAAACAGAGGACTTGTTAGATTACTGTTTGTTTGTAATTATACACAAAGCTACACAAGGGGCTATCTGGGCTCTGCCCACCACGGGTATCGAAACCCGGATTCTAGCGTTGTAATTAGATTACTGAGTTCTCTATCAATATTTAATTTTATAACGCATTTGGAGACACTCTCAAACAGTATAAACTTGTAGTAACACAAATGTAATGATTGTCGTAGTTTTCTGCATTGTGTTCTCATTTTAACTTTTATCATTTCCATACTTATATTTCATGTTGTATTTTTATTTCATTATAAATTGCACTTGAATTATAAATCAACATCCGGGTGATTTTAATATGCAATCATCATAACATTTCCCACCAATTACGACCAAAAAAATTCCCAAATGATGAAAAAAACAACAACTTTTTTGTGTGACCTGAAATTGAAGTAAGTCACTAAAATTTAAATATTTCGAAAGTAGTAACAAATGAATCGGGATTCTTGCCTATGAGTAATTACTTCTTCAGTAAATAAAGGTAAAGATTGTTTAAGTACTGAAAAAATATCATTGTAGCTTATTGTGAACAAACTAATGTATTTGATTGATTTAATTTGTTTATACGAGATAAACCAGTCAATAACTTTCCGCCATTTTACACGTATGTTTATTTTTTATTGGCTGTTTCTTTTATTAACTTTATTCCTTTGTTATGCAGTGTTTCATGGTTCTATATATTAACAGAATTATGCCAGTTAAGTGATAGTCTGCGATGTAAGATTTTAAAGTCCACTTCGTAATGCTTGAGTTCAACTTATAAAAAAACTTATTCTGTTGATCTATTCGAGTTTACTGTTTCATTGGTCAATAACCCTTCTCTTGCTATGAAAATCCAATAGGCTTTGTGACGATTCATTTAAAAGAAGGAACCTCATTAAGGCTTACAAAAGGACGTTAAAGAAGTGCTTTCTGAATAAAGAAACTTAACGCTGCTATCATTGCGTTTATTGTGCTTTTAAAAGTTACCAAGAATTACATGCATGCCTAACATTTCAGTAAATTAACCTCTCTGAATTTAAATCGAAATGGTTGTCCAACTGTATCTTAGGCATATAAAGTAGTTGTCGATCTTGACTTCAAAATAAAGGTTTCATCGTATTTTAGTAAGATATGAGATGCAGTTTTTTATTTGAAATTCGGTCATTCACAAAACTAAATCTATTTAATTAGATTATTTAGTTTCATCAATACGTCTTTAACTATTGCTGTTCCCATTTAGAGAAGAGACAAATGTGTTTAGATCAAATAGAAACGAACGCTTGAATACGTCATTTTTTTATGTTATGTACATTTAGTTGAAACTAAAACTTCTTGGAAGCCTTAACAAAATGCATTGGAAATGTTTAAAAAATTTACACAGGTAAGAACACAGAAAGCGTATGACCAGTTCAGTCGCCCTTGAGCCAATCATAAGAGCACAAATAGCCCATTGTGTAGCATTGTGCTTACCTACAAACAAACAAATAATTACTGCGTATGGTCCCTTTATATATATATATATATATAATGTTTTTAGAAATAAATTACTTTAACTCTATTTTACTTCTATTTTATTTTTTGAGTCTATCAATTTATTCAGATATCTGTTGAAATTATTGGCTTTCGCTTGATGTATAATATTAGTATGAATAGAGCCCGCCGCCCCTTTTTTTTAGTTGACTAGGCAGTTAGGTTTGAATCCGCTCCTATAAGCTAGCACGATTATAACGCTAAAATCAGAGTTCGATACCCATTGTAGCAAAATTACATACAGCCAATTGGGCGTCGTTGCGCTTAAAAACAAAATAAACGAAAATAATATATTAATTTTGAATATTCGTCCAAAGCTACACAATGACTATCTGAGCTAGCTGTCCTTACTTTTAATCGATAGAATAATGGTAAGACACCTAGTCAACAGCATCCCTGGCCAACTCTCAGGCCATCTATTAGGCAACAACATCCCTGGCCAACTCTCAGGCCATCTACTAATCAACAGCGTCCCTGGCTAACTTTCAGGCCATCTACTAGTCAACATCATCCCTGGCCAACTCTCAGGCCATCTACTAGTCAACAGCATCCCTGGCCAACTCTCAGGTCATCTACTAGTCAACAGCATCCCTGGCTAACTTTCAGGCCATCTACTAGTCAACAGCATCCCTGGCTAACTTTCAGGCCATCCACTAGTCAACAGCATCCCTGGCTAACTTTTAGGCCATCTACTCGAATAGTGGGTTTTGATTGTCACTCTTGTAATGCAATCACGATTCCATAATGCGGAGTGCGATTTGAAGTAACGGGATAGAAACCGTAAACCATCGGATCTATAATCTGGTACGTTAAGCACTGGCTGTGCCCTGTTCACGTATATTGGAGTAACACTTTTTAAAGGAAAGGGAACCACCGATAGTACATTAAACAACCAATTAGTCTTTATGCGTATTGCAAATAAGGTATATTTCATTCTTTCTTGAAGGTTATTTTTGATTAACAGTCTTAGTAATATGTTTATAAATGTCGTATATTTATTTTTTACTATTTTTCATTTATTCAATATACATATGTTAATATAAAGAATATTTTGCCTTTGTTAGCTTAGTATATGAATTTATAATTAACATAAATCTCCTAAGCTGGCTGAAATTCATGAGGTATTGTGAAAATTATAGACGAAAATATTGATAACAACGAGGGTACCCAATTGATGAATCAATGTATTCTAATCATTACAAGTATTTGTTCTGTGGTATTGTATACATGTAATTAGATCTGTATATTCAGTTAGCTCCATGAATTACGTGGTTATTTATTGTTCTAGTCTATATAAATTGTTTGCTATGATCAGAATTTATTGATAAAGATAGCATATTTTGACTTAATTTTTGAGTTGATATATTGCAATTTTTTCAATAAAATATACTACAAGAAAGTGAAAGAAAGCCATAAATTTAACAAGATTGAAGATGATGTTTTCAAAGACAAAGAAAAGAAAGTTTTTTTTTTACCTTAGGTTGGGTGTTGGTAATGCACAAGCACTGCTTAATCATTTCAAGCGGCTTCGAGTTTAACAGTTCTGCTTTAGGTTTTAGACCCTTTGAATTGTAATAGCACTGTTCAGTATTTTACACAATTTATATTATAACGATAATGCTTAGAATTTTATGAGCTTGGGATTGTTTCATTCATTGCCTTTTCGATGCAAGGTTCGAGACGCATTAATTCAACTAGCTGAAACGTTTGCCGGATTAGAAGTGATGGGTTTGAGTCCCACTCGATATTAGTGTTGCTCTTGTCGGAAAAATTCTCACTACATAAAATGATTTTCCATCCTTAAAGTTTTATATTGTTTAAGCAATTTCCAACATGGTTCAAAAACTTTGACAGTTTCCTTCTCTAATAACAAATGAAGTTAAAATTAAGTTTCAGCATTCGAAACGCGATAACTTTCTCAAAAATCATTTGTCCCTTTAGCAGAATAACGTGCTCGAGTCCAACCTAACCTCAGTGTTTACACCTTCGGGATACTTTTATTTTAAACAATAGGTGGCGCTCTAAAATACATTATCCTGAATGTTTCGAAACATTTTGAAAACTACAAAAACGCCAGTTACAATAACAAAATAAGGAAACGTGATTGGCTTGTAGTTCTTGGACAAGAACCAGGTTCTGTTTAGAAATAGAATGAAAGCGATAAAACAAAATCCTCTTGAAAGGAAACACCACAAGTTAACAACATCAAACAGCACTGTACCATTAAATGGCACATACAGTAAATGACATGACCTAACATCAACACTACTTGGTTTATATATTTTATGAGCACGAAATCGATACAACTTGAAATATGTTTTTCATTAGCACGACGTTTCGAGTATAATACATCTCTTTATGGGCACAAAAACTGCAACATCTGAAATGAACAAACGTTTTGTTACATTTCACTATACAACAATAACTGTCAGGATATAGGTTTTGATAAACTGTAGATAAACAGGATATAACGCCCGAACACAGATAAAAAAAAAATATTTAATTTTGAATTTTTCTTCCGTGGTTAATTGTAATGACCTGTCTTTCTACTTTTTATAGTTATATTTAAATTCATGGTATTGTTGCATATTATGAAGAAATCGAACATTTTGTTCATTGTGATAGAAAACAATGATATTCTATGTCAGTATATATTAGTAATTACCTATTTATTTTTCTTCTTTTCTGATTAGTTTTATTTTTCTTTATTTATTTCTATCCAGCTTTTACTTCAGTAAAGTGGATGGTTGAAAAATGATACATTACTTAGTTTTCTTTATCTTTATTTATTTCTATCCAGCTTTTACTTCAGTGAAGTGAATGGTTGAAAAATGATACATTATTTAGTTTTATTTTTCTTTATTTATTTCTATCCAGCTTTTACTTCAGTAAAGTGGATGGTTGAAAAAATGATACATTACTTAGTTTTCTTTTTCTTTATTTATTTCTATCCAGCTTTTACTTCAGTAAAGTGGATGGTTTAAAAATGATACATTACTTAGTTTTCTTTATCTTTATTTATTTCTATCCAGCTTTTACTTCAGTGAAGTGAATGGTTGAAAAATGATACATTACTTAGTTTTCTTTTTCTTTATTTATTTCTATCCAGCTTTTACTTCAGTAAAGTAAGTGGTTGAAAAATGATACATTATTTAGTTTTCTTTTTCTTTGTCTATTTATATCCAGCTTTTACTTCAGTGAAGTGAATGGTTGAAAAATGATACATTATTTAGTTTTCTTTTTCTTTGTCTATTTACATACAGCTTTTACTACAGTGAAGTGAATGGTTGAAAAATGATACATTATTTAGTTTTCTTTTTCTTTGTCTATTTATATCCAGCTTTTACTACAGTGAAGTGAATGGTTGAAAAATAATACATTATTTAGTTTTCTTTTTCTTTGTCTATTTACATCCAGTTTTTACTATAGTAAAGTGAATGGTTGAAAAATGATACATTACTTAGTTTTATTTTTCTTTGTTTATTTATATCCAGCTTTTACTTCAGTAAAGTGAATGGTTGAAAAATGATACATTATTTAGTTTTCTTGTTCTGCAAACTGGAGTGTTTTGGGAAAATAATTTCTTATGAATAATGATTAATTCCAGAAAAAATAAACCCGCTCAATGTTTCACGTTCACATTTTTTCAAGATTGTTCTTTTCATATGATTGATAAGATAACATTAAATGCTAAAACCTCTACGGTTTAAAGTACATGCAAAATAGTTTGGAGTATTTAATTAATTTGTTCTTTTAATATTACAGGACAGGAATCACTGTTAAAATTGTTGTTTTCTTAGTGCAAAGCTACACAATAGGCTGCCCGGCATGGCCAGGTGGATAAAGCGCTCGACTCGCAATTTGAGGGTCGCGGGTTCGAATCCCCATCCCACCAAACATGCTCGCCTTTTCAGCCGTGGGGGCGTTATAACGTGACGGTCAATCCCACTATTCGTTGGTAAAACAGTAGCCCAAGAGTTGGCGGTGGGTGGTGATGACTAGCTGCCTTCCCTCTAGTCTTACACTGCTAAATTAGGGACGGCTAGCGCAGATAGCCCTCGTGTAGCTTTGCGCGAAATTCAAAAACAAACAAACACAATAGACTATCGGTACTCTGTAAGTCCGTAACCTTACTGTTGACTGGTCGGGATACTCATAATTAAACGAGAATTAATAAAAACAATTTACGCTAAGTATCTACTATTATATAAATAAATTCATAAGTGAGTCTACAAAAGAGGTAGAAATAAATTTCCTCTCTACACTTGATAAGATTTAGTTTGTTTTCGGTTTCAGTATTTACTGTGTTAGAGATATACTGCCCGTTCTTATGAAAATATTATCATTAAATAATGTATGTTCTATTTCTGATAGGTAATGTAGAAATTATCTGGAGATTACAAGCGTAAATATGAGTTCCACTAACTTATTTGTTTGTCACGATATTCCTCTGAGAACGCTGTTTCAAATTACTTTCTTGTATGACTCTCAGTAGTGCTTAGAATAATAAGTTATTATTAAAGTATTTCACGAACTACGATAATTTATTTTCAGCCAACGGCAATACAATTGCGAATAAAAGTTTGCTAACAAAGACAGTGAATTGCTGCCAATTAAAGCGTTCAGAAATCGCTTTTGTTCTCGACATCTCGCTAATCAGCCGAAAGGGAAATGAGTTAATTAATTAAAAAAACACGAATATTGTAGAACATTATTCTTCAAGAAGATTATTATATATATAATATTGACAGAATTATTAACGTATTCTTAAGTAGAAACTCTCATTATATACTGTAAATATTAACATACAAAGAACTCTAAAATGTCAAATGTGTCTATGAGCAATCTTCACCTCGAATCTCGAGCTATTACGTAAAATACAATGCCATATTTCAGAAGAATAAAAAAATACGGGTCTCCCTCCCTAAAGAAAACCGATTTGTGGTCTATCAGTTTACTTATATCAGTTATACAATTAGTATAATAAAATAACGGAGATTTGTTTTTTCACGCATGGAATTATTAATTTCCATAAATGGATGGTTATATATCTGTGTAAAAATGTTTTTTTTCAATCTTGAAGTAGCCTTCTAGCGGATGCGCATGTATGAGGCACCAAGTGTATGTTTGCGCATTGTTTTAAATTTTAGCTACATTTTATGCTCACTTTATATACGGCATAACTAGTTTATTAATGTCACTAATATTATGAGTATACAAGTTGAGAAATATACTTGTTTTCCTTCATTTTATTACATAGCCTAATATATTTATAAATTGTCATGTACATGTAGAAAGTGTGTGTTCGTATTTATAGTAAAGCTAATAAGGCTATTTGCCTCCATCCCTCATTTTGAGCTACTGAATTACTGACCAGAGGGAAGGTAGCCAGTCAGCAGCACCCCTACCACCCACAATCCATGATAAGGGATTGATTGCCACTCTTATAATGCACCTACAGCTTACGGGGAATGTTTTGTGATGTCACACTGATTCGAACTCGCTTGTAAGCTTCGAAAGAGAGAATCTTACCATGGGCCAATCGACACACAACCACGAACTATATAATATATGAATTGCGCATACAATTTAGCTTAGACTATAAAAAACAACAATAAGACAATAACAACAACAAACAAACAACAACTTAAATTGAAAAGTTAAACTCACAATCCACATACGTGTATAACAGATTTTAACTAATATTTGGTATGAAGTTATTTTAACTATGTGAATAGTCGAACTAACAATGTATTTATTGCGTAAAAATGGCCCCACTCCAGTGGCTTAGCGGCAAGTCCACGGATTTATAAAGCTAAAAAATCGGTGATGGGCACAGAACAGATAGCCCATTGTGTAGCTTGGTGCTTAACTACAACTAAACAAACAAGTGTAAAAAGTATTCTTTAACTGCGCAACAGTTTATCTCGATAACCTTATAACTAGATTGCTGAAAAGACCAAACCTGTTCTTTAAAGCATTTAAATGAATTGGTTCTTAATGAAGCTAAGTTTCTTATGTTATGATTTATCTAGATGATATTAGTTTTAGAAATACTTTTTGTTGGTTAATACTAATAGACTTAGGTCCTGATTTTTGTTTTTTTATCCCTCTATTATCGGTGGAATGATGATAATTTTTTTTCAGTAATATCGTTCAGTTGGCTATCTCGATCGTTATCACTTATCATTCACACTTTTGCTCAATTATAATCCACTTAGTTTACTGTAATGTTTCACATCACACAAAAAGCTTCAATAAATGTCAGCTGGTATGTACTTCCTGGAATGTTGGCTGTATAAATCCCCAGACTAAAGGCACGTACATGAAATATAAAATTTGATTAGCGGAATTTGATTCAGTACATATAATTGACGAGTATGTGAAACAAAGAGAATGATGATTAGATATTAGAAATGTGTCATCGAAAATTTAAATAAGTCGTGTTCTCGGAAACTGGCAATATTGCCACAGTAATAATGTTTGATGGCGTGTGAATCTGCTGGTGTTGCTGAGTTACAGGTATATATTTATATATACTTAGATATTAAGCATGTTTTATGGAATAACGATTTTGCAAACTCCAAAAAAATTACAAAATTATTTCTTTGTGTTCCATAAAACTAATGTGTCTGGCTTGGTCTAGTGGCTAGCATGCTCGGACTGTGAATCTATACGAATTCAATATTCGGGACCCGTTACCACAAAAACGCGCTTCGTACTTCGCAGCCGTGGTTGTACTCTAAGAATGACAGTCAAAACGCAATGTTCGATCAGATGAAGAGTACCTCAAATGTTGGCGGCGGTTACTGTTGACTAGCTACCTTCTCTCTCTAGTTTATCAGTTCAAAATTAAGGATGACTTTTTTATAGATAACCTTTATGTAGCTTTGTGCAAAACTCTGTAACAAATAAACTATAAACCAACTTCCTCCTCTTACAACATACAACACAATGATTGTTTATTACATTAAGTTGTTCTGTGTATGTACTTGAAAGTTTGCCATTTAGTAAGGTAACGGTACTATTAAATGTGTTTAGTTAAAATATCGTACCGGTGAGATACACGCGTACACCAAGTTATTTTTAAGGGTGGATGGCTTCATTTCTAAAACTATCATAAAACATTCATTAAAACCTATATTTTTTTTGTAGAATAGTAAGGCTAATGTTGGCATAAATGGCCCCTGTTTAACAACGTGTCAGTACCATGATGATCATTTTTCATCTTTCAGAGATACCCATATAAAAGCTAAAAGATTTAGGATTGGTGCATGCTGTTGACTGTGGAAATGTAATGGCTAAATGATCATTGACGGATGTCCTAAACAAAGTGTCATACCCTCAGTAATAGCTTGTTCTACTGTATCAACCTCCTTTCCAAAGTGTTAAAAAAGAATAAAGCAAAATAATAAAAACATTAAGAAGAAGCATAAAGTACAACAAAAACATTGTAATTTATCATGAAAATGTTTTTAAATACCATCTTTTTTTTCCATTAGTTTTACAATCCTTAATTTTTAATTTATTTAATCCTTAGTCGTTAACATTTTTTGTTTTTTTCATCTTTACAAGTTTCTTCTTCCATTCATATTTCCTTTATTTTTCCCCCTCTTTAAAATCATTTTAATTTTAATCTTAAATTTGTTTTTCATTAAAGCAGTTTCTACTCTTATATTTGTCTTATTAAACCCACTTTCACTTTCTCCCTATATTTTGCTTTTTTTCACTTATAAGTGGCTGCACACATACTGTGCAGATCACAAAAAAGATTGGGCTCATTTATCAAGTGCAAATTGTTTCGCTAAGCTTAAAATGTATTACAGTCTCTACTTCGGATTTACAACCCTTCCTCTCTTCACATTACTTTGGATTTGGTTGACGCACAACGAAATTAAGATTAATCCTCTGAAAAGTTTGTCAGAGGGAGGAACAATTTTCTTTATAGTTAGCCCATTTTATAAGGGGACGTATATGAAATACATTTACACAAAACACAGGAGAGTTACATTTCTGATCACGTGGATAACCACAAGTAACGATGTTAATGAAATGTTTATACCTTTTACAAGATTCACTAAATGGTTTATTTGCATTCATATTAAATTGTGTGCGTTAAAGAAAGTCGATCCACAATAAATCCCAAACATTTGTTTGGGGTTAAGAAAAGTTATTTTGCGTTATTTATATATTGTTATTTGTATTATGATTCAGTCGATAAGTGAATATTCTTGTTATTATACTTGTATATTGTTATTTCCTTTATAATTCAGTCGGCAATTGAACATTATTGTTATTCTACTTATATATTGTTATTTCTTTTATAATTCAGTAGGCAATTGAATATTCTTGTTATTCTACTTATATATTGTTATTTATATTATAATTCGGTCGATAATTGAACATTCTTGTTATTCTACTTATACATTGTTATTTCTATTATAATTCGGTCGATAATTAAACATTCTTGTAATTCTACTTATATTGTTATTTCTATTATAATTCAGTCGATAAGTGAACATTCTTGTTATTCTACTTGTATATTGTTATTTCTATTATAATTCGGTCGATAATTAAACATTCTTGTTATTCTACTTATATTGTTATTTCTATTATAATTCAGTCGGTAAGTGAACATTCTTGTTATTCTACTTGTATATTGTTATTTCCATTATAATTCAGTCGATAATTGAACATTTTCGATATTCTTGAAATTTGAATGATTATTATCTTTTATCTCAACCACTGTATGTTTGACAAGATGAATCTCTCACGACATTTTATATCAAGAAAACAAGAAATAGAAGGAACCAGATTGTTGAGTATTTGAATAAACGTAGCTCCTATGCTGAACGTATTTATAAATGCTTTAATTTTGAATAAGCCTTAATTTTCTGTTGTGGAAAAATCTTTAAAATATGTAGTGTAAGCAAGTTGCACAATGGATTATTTGGGCTGCTACACTTCGCAAGGATCAAACCCAGAACTGTAGCTTTATAAGCCCTCAAGTTTACCGCAGATTCGTCACAAGGGTGGGATCGATTGCGAACAAATCGCTCCAAATTAAAACACTGTTAAATTTTAACTGAAAAGTACAGTCATATTGTCGGGTACAATGTCTGAAATAAAAACAGTATTCGTGATGCATTTTGAAACTCAACCTAAACCCAAAGTGAAATGGATGTACCTCCTAAGACTTCCCGAAATATGTAACAAGATTATGATTACAATTTAATAAAGTTTAGACAGTGAGATGAATTACAGGGCGTTAAACATCTCGCATTATGTTTTTCGGCTCAAGCCCTCGCTCGGTTACATGATGCATTTTTAACCGCTATTAAAATTTTAAATGTAACCAAAGCACTATTAGTATTTTATTTATTAATTACAAGCTTCCAAATGAGGTGACGTTTAACAATATCCGTCGTAATGATCTATTAAACTCTGAATTAAACTAACGTTCAATTTTCCTATTAAAGCTATACCTCTCACCCTCTGATTTTTATGTAATGTAAATCTCAGAGATGGAAGAGATTTAAGCTTACGTATGATATTTCATTTCGTACGACAAGTGTGCTAAGAACTATACATCATTTATCTATA
Organism: Limulus polyphemus; assembly: GCF_000517525.1. Classification (NCBI taxonomy): domain Eukaryota; kingdom Metazoa; phylum Arthropoda; class Merostomata; order Xiphosura; family Limulidae; genus Limulus; species Limulus polyphemus. The sequence continues at coordinate 121,730 of NW_013666861.1, read as the reverse complement.
CAACCTGAAAAAAAAAGCACTTTTGAATATTCATGATGCTTTTTGACATTTAAAAATAGTGGTTTATGATAGGATATTAACGAAATATACTTTAAATACACGTGCAATGATGATAAGAAAATACTGATAAATATAATGAATTCAACTATTTCTCTATTTAAACATTTTTAACTATTTACAATATTATTCTTCTTAAAAGTAACTTGTGAAAAAAAAGCATCTCCAAAAAATCAAGGCATGGGATTCTTAGTTACTTCTGCCTGCATAGAGTGTGACACTGCCCCTGGCAGAATGGTTGTTCTTGTTCTGCGAAACTTGCTCTCAGCTTTCTCAAGTATATTCTGTATACTTGTCTCCATTCTGTTTTGTTTTTTTATTCCTTCAAAAGCAGGACCAGCTGATAACGACTGGAAGATTGTGTTCTGACCTTTTAAACCATTCCTTCCAAATAATTCCAAAGCGTAAGAAAACACTAGTCACGCCAGGTTCCAAAGATACTCTAAAGTATTAAGATTTGGTTTCTACGATATATTATTATTATCCCAACATACTGTTATTATAATCTCATGATTTCATATACAGTAGTGATCAACCATTCTGATTACATCATTTACTGATTTTTCCACACAGCAAAGCAACCTAAAATCTCTCTCCTTCCACAAATTTACATTATTCAGGAAGTTTTGACATCTTTCATGTTCCTCAGTTCCCCTAGCCTATCTATTATGTATTGTTATAAATATATACTTAATGAGTTAGTTTTCTTACAGATCATGCCGGGTGAATTATACCACATGCTCAAGACATGTATTGGGGGGCATCGTTTATTGAGAATATGGAAAAATTAAACTTATATGACATCTAGTTCTAGACTATAAGTTAAAATTCCAAGAGTCCTTATGCCGGTTATTCTTCCCTTCTTAGCTTTCTTCTTGCTGTTCTGTAACAGATGTGGAATTAAAGATCTCTTGTTCCCATGACGTACTGAAACTGAATAGTATGGAGTGGAGAAAATTATGCTGACATATAAAGGATATATGTTTTATATCGTAAATAGATGTGTCTAAAATGATTAATCACTACAAATTAAAATCATATATTAATTACTTTGACTATAAATACGTTTCTCCACAAAAGTATTTTATCTATACACAACAAATGCACTTTCTATTACAAAGGGTGAAACTCCTTGATTTATTCATTTCTCTACTGTATAACGTTTTAAAAGCAGGGTTGGGGAGAATGACAGCTGAGTATAATTTGTGTAAAATATCAGCATATTGCAAGAAAGAGGAAGACATCTATGATATTTTCAACGTATTTTGATTCCTGTTTGGTTATATAAAGCCAAAAAAAAATATACGTTACCTGAGCTTATAAACAACGATTTATGTAAATGAAACAAATTGTAAATTTACGTTCTAAAACATCCTTTATATAAATAAATAAAATTTAGTATACATTTCCAATAAGTATTATCGAATATCCGTCCATAATTTCGAACTGATAGACTAGTGAAAAGGCATCTAGTCAACAGTACCCACCGCCAAACTCTTAAGCTGCTCTTACCTAAGTGAATAAGTAGGGTTTTTCTGTCACTCTTATAGTTTTTTGCGGCAATAAGACACGAACCATGAACCCTCCGAGCACGCTAACTACTAGGGAATGCATAAAAAACATATTTCTATGATAGTAAGAAGGGTCCGTAAAATTTTAATAGTTCACAACCAAGAGTGTCATTCCTATGATCACCAAATATTAAAACCATTCGGCCAGCAAATAATAAAATAAACAGGTATCTTTGTATGTATAATTTAAACACCTTCTTAAACCTTTTGAGAAAATGCAGCCAATACTAAATAAAATCTGTAAGGTGCTACAGTGTGTTAAAGTGTAATTTGGTATATTGATAGACATAAATCAGTACCATCCCAAGCATTTTTACATAAAGGGTCAAAATTATGACGCTTCACGCGGCGATATTGTCATATTTCACATGATATTTGACGTTTGAAAGCCATTTGAAAAATATTTTACACATTTTTATACATTGATTGCGAATGTAAGGTTTATATGATGTTTAAGGCACAAAAAATTCTCCTATTAACAAGATATATGTTTAAACCTTACAGACTAAAAAAATTATACAACTTAATGTACGAAAAATAAATGTTTTATTAGAATGTTAAAATAGACTCTGTATGCTTATGACGCAAATACAGCGCCATCATCAGGATACTTTAAAATATCCGAAACATGTAGAGTCTATTTAACATTTTAATAAAAAATATATTATGCATTAAGTTGCCTACTCTTGCATATTGAGTTCCATAAGAGCAATTTTATCTAAACGGCTTTAAGACTGCCTTTCTAGAATCGTGCATTGTATAATAAGCATTAACTTAGTGTGATAATCTTTAGTGTTAAAAAAAAAGAGAAAAAATAATAATATTCCGTGAAATTGTCGTTCACATT
>NW_013666861.1:111321-118291 GCF_000517525.1 Limulus polyphemus | reverse complement strand
CAATTTCTTAATTCTACTTCTGGGCCTAATTACTTTCGTTCACATTATCGTACCATAGGGAAAAACTTAAAACTTGTCAATTTCTTAATTCTACTTCTGGGCCTAATTACTTTCGTTCACATTTATCGTACCATAGGGAAAAAACATAAAACTTGACTATTTCTTAACTCTACTTCTGGGCCTAATTACTTTTGTTCACATTTTCTTAAATGGCCTAAATTTGCCTTTTTAGGATGCAGAGTGTAGCCCACAGGTCAGCGTGGACGGAAAGTGAATATGGGGATTCATGATACTCTGCTCTTTGCCGTAAAAATTCCCCTATTCGGTCAGTCAAAAGTAGATCAACAACTGGAGGTGGGTGTTGTTAGTTACTGGCATCCCTCTAGTCTATCAGTTCAAGATTGGGAACAGCTAATGATACCTCTTATGTAGTTTTGAATGAATAACCGAAAAAACAGCAACAAACAAATAATATAAAAGTTTTTGACATGGTGTCACGCGAAAGTTTATTTTATTTTATTCGATATTCGAAAGGAAATACAAAAAAAAAAACATTTTCCTTCTGAATCCATACTTGATACTACTGAGTGTCTAAAGTTTAGTAAGAACTGTAAGTTTTAAAAGGATCACAATGGATGCATTAAACAGTTGTTTATTAAGGTGATTTTACTACATGAAATGTAGGGTATAGATAATCCGAGATTTTTTTACTGTTGAAGAAGTTCCGGTTTAAAAAAAATCAAAAACACAAATTCAAAGGATCTGGAGCTGATGAGAACCGACCAGTTACTTTAAACACTGAAAATATGTAGATCGTTAAAGTGAAATATATCTTCGAAAAAACAACTACATTGGCAATGACAAACCGATTAATTTGATACCTGTTGCTACTAAAGATAAATTCCGTCCTTCAGTGGCTCAACGACAAGTATGAGGGCTTATAGCATTAAAATTCGGGTTTTGATTCCCGCGGTGTACAGGGCACAGAGAGCCCACTGTATAGCTTTGCGCTTAACAACAAATAAACAAAAATTGTTTTTTTCATGAAGTTAGGTGTAAAATAAAATCGATTGAAGTTCAAAGAGTGTGAGAAAGCTGCCGGCTTTTGGTCAGTCTCTAAGGAATTAGGGGACTACAGTACTCTAAGTCATTAGGACATGATTGGAATAAGAGGGTAAAAAGGTCGCATTTCTAAGTTCAACATGTTCCCCGAGGGGACAACAATAAGTTTATAGATTTACAACGCTAAAATCCGGAGCTTGATTTCCCATGCTGTATATAAACAAACAAATCTAAGTTCAGCCGGCATGGAGACTATAAGACCCCCTTTGGTGATGAAACGTTATAATCCAATAAACAGGAAACGGGTGCAAGGCCAGAAAGAAAAGGGCCTGTTCGGCGTTGGTTTGAAAAAAGAATATAAAAGACAACGAAAAGAAAGAAGACTAAGAGATGCGAGAGAGAACGGATAAACCAAGAGAGGCGAAGAAAGAACGTAATATGTCATTAAGAAATAAAATATTTTTAAATTTATATGTTATTAGTTAACGATAATAATAATGATGTTTACATTGGTTCGATAAGAAAAAGTACAACCTGAATAAACTTGATAGACATAAGAAGGGAACAAAGTAAGAAAAAAAATGAATCGTATAAAATATTGGGGAAAAACATTTAACCAATGATTATCAGCATATTTTTAAACATTTTCAAAATGTAAAAATATTTTAAAACTATACGGAGAAAATGGAAAGTATTATATCAAAGAAAACAATTATAGCAAAGAAAACAGCTCTTGTGAACTAATAAAAATAGTACTTCCGCCTTTCTGTCTATAATATGATGTATAGTGGAGAGAAGATATATTTAAACACCCTCTATATGCTTGTTTGTGTTGAATTTTCGCTCAAAGCTACATGAGGGCTATCTGCGCTAGCCGTCCATAATTTACCAGTGTAAGACTAGAGGGAAGACAGCTAGTCATCACCACCCACTGCCAACTCTTTTACCAACGAATAGTAGGATTTACCGTAACATAGTAACGCCCTCACGAGCATGTTTGGTAGGACGGGGATTCGAACCCGCGACCCTCAGATTGCGAGTCGATCACCCTAACCACCAGGCCATGCCGGGCCATCCTTCTATATGGAGCCTCTGTAAATTTTAAGGTTATATATATATATAACAGGTTCTTAAGTATGACTGTTTCTTCTGCAGTTTTGTAGTAAACTATGTCAGTTATCCCTAAATCCGAAAAGCAGACAGTTTATGATGCATGTAGATATAAAAAGAAACTTATTCAACGTGCATGTTTTCTTATTTAACAATAGTGATTGTGAGGTTAGAAAAATGATCTTCAGTATGTACGTCAGCAGTGTTCTAGATAAATACTATTTTCATTTTGATGCAACATAAGTGAAATTGATTATACTTTTCTGTATTTTATAGGTCACAGCGGTGGCTTCTTTGTTTTTAGCCAGAATGTATTTGTGTTAAAAGCAATAACTCAATATGTTCAATTCTATCTGCTCGACAAAATAAATCTATCTTGGTTATGAATGGATTCCAGAAAAACAGCAAGTTAGTTCCAAATTATGCTCATGCTAATATATTAAATCGAATTTCTATAAAGACAAATGATATACGACGAAGAATATTAAATTCTTGTACCTTTTTATTGTCGTTTTTTTTCGATCATTACATGTCAGAACGTTACGGGTATTATGTTTTAATGCAAAATCCCTGTACTACATTAACGTAAATTTTATTAAGCATTTGAAGGCTAGATACTATGCTTATGTATAAAGCTAAAAGGCGTACAGGTCACGTGTAAATCTGCTCATAAAGAATAACTGAAGCCAATATACGAAGTAGAGTGCCTTTATTGACTTGAAAGAATTGCTTTCCATGAACGTAAACTTTTAAAGCTGCTCCGTATGATTTACATGAACATGGTAAACATTTTACTCAATCAGTTAAGAGCTGAATAGGATGAGCTTTTCTTTTAGATGATTTTCCTCTCCACATATTTGGCCACACGGGGGCGTACTGTACTGGATTTGAACTTTGTAATAACGTTTACTACTGTAGCAAAAACGTTAGTAAATAATTCAGTAGACTTTCTTTAAAGTTTCCCGTGATCTTTGAAAACAATAATTCCTTTAAAAAAAGTAGATTTATTTTGAAATATCTGATGTTATCTTGATTTTTAATAGGTAATTTGAAAAGGAAAAATTATATCAATTATATCGATAAGCGGAAACAGACTTCACAACATTGTGTTTTTAGATCGGAGTCAGTTTTCGAAGGCTTTAATATCTAAATAGCATTTTAAATTAGTAAAACTATTTAATATGATTGGAATTCAAATCACTTATTCAGCTTTTTGATAACATCTGATCTCATTAATTTGAGAGGAAATGTTTAGAATGGGTTACTGAACTGAATATTTCATAGATTTAAACATAGAGCAAATGAGCTTTGAGAAGCTATGTCATTTTGTTAACGGAACCCTGTCATTTTATCAAAATTGAAAATTAAAAATATTTTCGTGCATTCGATACTTACCAATACTGAAGAAAAACTGGTGCATGTAATTTCCGTAATGAATTTTATTAATTCAATTAATTTGCTCGATAAATATAATGGAAACAAGAAAACTGAAACCTACACGTGACCTACCGGGAATACAATAAAGGCATTCTCAAGAAGCTGTGTTGTCGGTGTCTTAGAATTGGCAATCTCAAAAATTTGTGTTGTCGGTGTCTTCGAATTTGCATTCTCAAGAATTTGTGTTGTCGGTGTCTTAGAATTGGCATTCTCAAGAAGTTATGTTGTTGATGTCTTGGGATTGACATTCTCAAGAAGTTGTGTTGTCGATGTCTTAGAATTGGTATTCTAAAGAAGATGTGCTGTTGATGTTTTAAATGTGTTTCACAATTTATGAGATTCCCAATATAATTGAAAACTGTTGCTAAAGTGGAAAACTGGGAACTGACTAAAGAGTCAAAGTGTTCATCTTTTATTTTTCTTCTCCCACGCTAGCCAGAAAATTTGTGAAGTTTCCACAATGGCTTTAGTACGACAGAAAATCATTTTAAGATTACTTGGGAACAGGCTATCAGTACGCATGGTAGAGCTTAGTATAAGCTAAATAAATCATAATTTTGGTGTAAACGATATTACCAATACTCCTTGAAGCTAGCTTTCTTATAGAAATATGATGTTCCTTTAAAAAGCTTAAGTTTCAGTGTGAAAGAGTAATTACCAGCGAATAACAGATGAACATTAGATGACTGTAACATATAAAATACTCAATGCTTTGTACACTATACAATCGGTGTCTTTAGAGAACCAATACCCTATATTATGTACGAAGTGAAGGATTTAAAAAAATCAATACACATAATATTAGATTTTCAGTCAGGGAAAAAACATTTTGTAAATGCCAAATGATGTAGGGATGGTGGTGCCAAAAACAAAATGCAAACATGAATATAGGGATGATACAGCTATACATTTTTATATGTTTTTTCCTTACTGTAGGTTCCTCAACATTACATCCCCAAAAAAGTAAAGATTATTGCCAGTGATGATTAATAACCTATTGTATCCAATTGTATGGTATAATATCAATATCTGAGGTAATTCTACAAGTGCAATGAAGAAATTGATATTATATTAACAATATGTATTACCCTTGAATTATAAAAATAAAACAGATGTTTACTTATCAACCTACTTCAATGGAATTGTTTAAATATGAGGGTAAACAACTAATAAAAAAAATTGCAAATATTAAATATGATGTAGGGATGGCAATGTCGAAAAGTAAGGAAACAAGGTAGGAATGAATACACAAAACCATACAAAAATTACTACATAAGTCGCCAAATATTTCCAAGAATAACTTTTATCTAAAACTAAACGTTTCCAAGAATAACCTTTATCTACAACTAAATGATGAATTCCTGTCAGATGCATGAATTCAGGTTTAATTAAAATAGTTAAGCTGAATAGTGCTATACAGTCTTACAGTGGCTAATAACAATAAGTTTGTAAGATTGATTCAGTATTTACTGGCTACTTATATATGGATTTTTTAATGTTTACTTTTATTCATCCCTACCTTGTTTCTATAGTTTTTGCCATTGCCTTTCCTACATCATACTTCATTTTTGCATTTTTTTTTTACTTGTAAAAATATGTATGAACTTCTGTAATACTGTCTTTGAAAATATCTGGCATTGACCAACAAGTGGCACCACAAAAGAAACATTTTAAACAATTTTACTTACCCACACCTTACAATATGGGTATCGAGCATAAATATTTAATTTCTTATACATCCTACGTACCTTAAGGAGACACGTATTATTAAAGCAACAATGTCTGATAACAGTGATATAGCTTATGGATAGTGTTTAAATAATATAAATTACATAATTGGAGATTGTTTGGACCTCTATGATTATAACAAGTGTTTTCAAAAGTGTTTTCGACCATTAGGGGCTCTTAAGAAACTAGAGCAATTGAAAATAGAATATCTAATTTTGACTTATAGCTCAAGAGATCGAAAGAATCACAATTTTGGTACCCATAAACAAAATGGTTTTACATATTTTAAATGTAATACATTACTTGCTCTAAAATTCTGAGAAAATAACTGAAGTACCAAGAACAAAGAAACGTTGCAAATCAGAAAACACGCTACTCTCAACTGTCTTAGGGAAGTTCTTTGGATCACTTTTAAACTTCAGTCACTGGCCACTTGTAAAATTAATGTTTAGATATTGATAGAGAGTTTAGAAAAACTACCTTTATGCTCTAGATATATATAGTAATTTATTTTTAATTTTATCCAATGTTTCGCTTTTGCGGCTGCATCAGTGTTAATATACACGAGGTCGATATTTCTAAACTTTTTATCAATATGTGTAAATCCCTTCAGTAGGCACTACAAACTTTGAAAGTGTTTAGTTATATTCAACCTGAACAGTACTTATGACTCTTTGATACATAGCCCAAACAACCAAGTCGAGACCTTTATTATCCATCCCTAATTTGGAACTGCTGACCAGAAGAAATACCGCCAATCAGCAGCACCTATGCAACTATTTTAACTGAATAGCGGAGCTGACAGTCACAATTATGACTATAACGCCTTACCAGCTGAAAGCACAAAATGTATTCAAAGGCATATGGTGTCTCGAACCTTGTACATTCCGATCTGAAGCGTAGTGTGTTAAACCTTAGACTAGCTTATTGTTAACTTCAATATTCAAAATGAAAAATATAATAATGAACAGGACATTCAAAAATCACAATTTTCAACTACTACGTTTTGCCTATAAGACAAACATTTTTTAGTAGGAAAACTGAGCAATAGAATAAAATACATAACAAAACATGAAAACTTTGAACGACATGAAAGTTTAGAATGTTTTGATGGCACTTGGTTTGAATTTTCTTGCTAAATCAATATTTCTACTTCTTAAGACGATAGATAAGCTACAATGATTATGCACATCCGAATGCAAAATGAGAAGAAACGGTTACATATTGCAATAGGAGGATTCCATCGTTCAATATAAAATATATCTTTCTTCAGAGATAATTAATTTCCCTGTCTGCTTAAAAACAAATCAATATGTACACTAACTGCGACTCATTATGATTAGTGGAAGCTGCAACGACTACATTTTGAGTGGTTTATTTAGGAAATATTATTCAGAACAAAGAAATTCAGCTTAAAATCTTTTTGAAAGCGCCTTTAATCAATGATCACGAAATCTAAAAGAGGATGTGCTTGGTGGTTCTGTTAGTACTGACTTTAACAGTTAAACTAAAGTGATGAATCAACACTTAATGAAAAAAACCTGCCACAACAGTCTGTTTGATATTACTGTCTGCTGCATAAAGAGGTTGAGTATATTACAGTAAAACGATTTTTGAGTCTCGCCACCTAGCC
>NW_013666861.1:100847-110441 GCF_000517525.1 Limulus polyphemus | reverse complement strand
GGTCCTATCATTCTCCATCTTTTGACCGTGCATCTTGGCGATGAGCCTGCAGCGTAATGCTTTTGTGTCGAAAGCATACCATTCTTTCCTGCATGCTTTTCACAACCCATTTTGTGCACGAGAATGACAGTTCCCCAGAATCAATTTCAACAGTCTGATGTCACAGGAATTCACCTAGCTGCTGCGTCTATTGACTTTATTGGTCTTCTTATAGAACACCAGTTTCATTCTACTTCTGCTTGAGGTATGCTATGAGTTGCCTCATTTCCAGACACAGATCCTTCTTGATAATGATGCATACTGTTGCCTGGGGCACATGGATGTCTTTTTCTACTGGCCTTTGCGTTCGTGGACTACCATGACTGGGGTACGATTTATTGCAGGTCACTTTTTGGATGATCCTGGTGCCCCAAGTTGATCCGTATTTCTTTGTTTTCCAGTTCCATTAGTTAGAAGGAATATCCCCATATTGAGAAGACTAAATTACTAGTCTAAACATATTTGAATGACCTGAGGTTATGAACATTTTGCATGGGAAAGGACTGTTATATGCCCTTCCCAAAATCAATCAATTTTCAGTGATATCACACTACCTACCCAACACCAAAAAATATCAAAATGTAATTCTCATATATGCCGTTTCACTTTTTATCGTCTGTCGTTGTCACGTGGCTCAACCTTCTATATTATACCATACTAGACCGGGCGTGGGCCAGTGATTGGCGCTGTAGGATACGAATCAAAGAATCCAAAGTTCTATACATAATGCCGCTGAACACGATCCCCATTTACTGCTTTGGAAGCATTATAAAAGTGACAATTTATCTCATTATTAAGTTCAAAGAGCCGAACAAAGTCTTTAGAATTACCCCACTCCCAGTGGCACAGCAGTATGTCTGCGGACTTACAACGCTAGAATCCGGGTTTCGATACCCGTGGTGGCCAGAGCAAAGATAGCCCATTGTGTAGCTTTGTGCTTAAATTCAAACAAACAAACAAACAAATCTTTAGAATTTCTGAACTGGCCATTTAGTTGATATGCGCATATGATGTCGTTCAGTTCAAATATATACATATTAATATTGATGTATGGTAGAACATCGAGCCTTGGAATGTGTGTCAGATTTACGATTTAATTATCTTACAGAATGGCATGTAGCGTTACAAAACTAGTGACCGTAATGGAGAAATCGTTTTTTAAAAAATAGGATATTATCCTGCGCTCGTCGAAACAACGTGATAATCATAATCTGCATTCACGGATGGAAATTTATTTGGTGATGCTCAAATCAAGCGATGAAACGCACAGAATTGATTGGTAGGCATTTACGTGATATATACGTAAAATGAATGACGTTTAGATATACTAATATATCAATTGTGTCTCTGGAATGCAATAATCTTGTAAAAATAGCCAACGACACTCACTGTTTCCTCAGCCAATGAATTACATGTTACTCTCACGGGTATATAATTTATTTGTGCGTTTTATGTATAAAAAGACCATAAACAACTTTCATAAAATATAGCCCATTGTGTGGTTTTGTGCATAACCAAAAAATAAAGAAACTTTATTAGTATTAGCAAAGATACCCGCGCCAGCCGTAAAAATTATTTCATCGACTTCACTTGGATAGCTCTCCCCCAGTAGCTCGGCGGTGAATTAGAGGGCTTATAGCACTAAAATTCAGGGTTCGATACCCGTGATTGACAGAGCTCATATAGTCCATTATGTAGCTTTGTGCTGAAACGCACGGATAAAATTCACCACATGGGCGATAAACTTGTGCGTCATTCGCGAAAGCAGGGAAAGAATGGGAAATTTAAATGGCAGCCGAACTCGTAAACTAGAGAAGGTGGACAATACAAAGGACTTGAGATTCACTTTGGGACATACCCAAAAACTTGTAAGATTTCATGGCAGTCAGAAGCCAAGAAGTTGAAAATTCATGACAGGAGCAGACATAGATACATACTAGCGCAAGCCACTTTATAGTATTATAATATTTATATATTAATTTTTATAAGTATTCTAGCTATTATACTTTACTGGGTTTAAATGGTATTTTAGCATTGTTTTTATGGCATGTATTATACGTCTTTACAATATGAGAATGCTTTCTTTTATAATTTATTCAATAATATCCAGGAGTTTTCAAAGATTTTATGTGATTTTTTTTTATCTTGCATTGCTCGTAGAGAAAGAATAAATTCCTTTTATATGTAATATGCATTAAACGGTATGAAGCCGCTATGTTTTAATTTGTAATTCCAACAGCCTTGCGAACTCAGCCACGCAATTAGCATAAAACAACACGTTTACTTTAATTTAAAGCAGGTATTTCCATTTCCAACGTACATTTCTGCAGGAATTAATATGTATATGCTTCACAAAGCCCATAAAAAGCAGTTCTCAAACATTGATTTGTCCCTTAATTAAAAGGATGGAAAATATATAATTTAACGCCTCAGGTGGTTTTTGTTAAACCTCCACCTTAAAGTATTTCATTACAAACCGTGGTTTCAGGCTATTTTAGCTTTTCAGATAACTCAAGTTTTCTTGAGCTTTCTATTTTATGTTGTAATGTGAAACGTATTATTCCACAAACCACTAAACATAGTAATTTTTGGTTAATCTATAAGAATCAAAGTATTTATGCTAAGTAGACAAATTATAAATAATAAAATGTTAGTATTTTACACAGCCATCCAATAGGTGCACACACAGAGAAACAGACATACTTTATTTTATATCTTTACGGTTTTTTGTTGTTGTTGATTTACTCAATTTTATTTTATAACACTTACTTATATGTATATTTTGTTTGGAAATAGATATGTGAACAATCCCTAAACTAATGGTTACTCAGAGATCTGTAAAACAAATGGTTTTTTTATTTCAGAATTGTGTGAACCCTCTTATTCTTCCATAATAATTGTCATCAGTTAGTATTTTGAAGAATATGAGATTAGGATCACGACTGGCGCAACAAAAGTATACACTTCTCTTCGTTCACTTTTTTCTATAGCTTGTTACAAGGTATTTTTCCTGGTGTTACATTTCCGTGATGGATCCTTTTTTTCAGAAAATTCTCATACATGGCTTTAAAATACATACCATACCAATCTTTCTGAAGAGACTCGTTTCTTTTAAGCAATTTCTCGACTTTTTACTTAAAGTATCATTGTTAGGAATATACTTATATCTATTATTTTATAACGTGTTATTCACACAAACCATAATGATCAGAGATTTTTATTGTTTTATCACTCAGCCAATCGGTCATCACCAGAAATTTCTATTGTCTCTTTCAGTAATTCAGATTCAGAACATATTAAACAAATATTTTGATGTTATATTTTACACTCAGAATATCGCCTCTAAATATTGCTATTATCTTACTATTTTTTCTCCTAGAATGTCTCCAAGCGGGAAGGGGTAAGTTTACGGACTTATAACGCTCAAATCCGGGGTTCGATTCCCCGCAGTGGACACAGTAGATAGCCAAATATAACTTTGTTCTAACACAAACATATCAATTCTCTCAGAACATTGGCATCATGAACAAGTACCGTTGTTTTATTACATCATATAGTCACAACATTATCACCAGGAATTTGTATTGTCGTCAAATGTTTTTCAATGAGAGTACTACTGTTGCTTTTTGTTCCCAAACTTATCATATTAGAAAGAATTTGTCTATCTGTTTCTTTTGTTATACCCATAAACATCACCAGATTTGTTTTACTAATAAGCATTCATACTTCATACCTGGCCTATTAGAATTATTGACACATTTAATGACAGAGATGGGGGATCTGAGGGATAGTTGACCCGTCATTCTTTAGCGTCGCTTTGGAAATATGAAGTAGCGTTGCAGTTTTGAACGATATGCCTTAAACCAAGTTCTTACAGGTGTCATATGTTCACAACATTTTTCTTCGGGGGGGGGGGGAGATAGGGGAAAAACTTGCACCAGTAAGCAATTCTAAAATATTGATACTGTTGCTTTAAAATGATATACTGGTTGTGTGTATGGTTTATAAGGGTATATTATCCTGATGGAAAACCACATTGGCATGCTGAATGTGGCTCTGCCATGGCCCATGGGAATCTTTCGTTTCAAATATATTGATATCCACAGACACTAAGATCAGTAGAAGATTTACAGATAGGTCTGATGACTGATGCATAAAAGTCTGCTCATTATGTTCCATAACGTGCATTTGAAGTCAGTAGGCAAGTTATTAAAGTAAGGTTTACTTATCAGAGTAGTAATTAATTTGGACTTGATAGCAAATTAAAGAAACTGACAAAAATCTTTTAAATAAATTAAAAATACTATTTTACACATAAAAGACGCACGTGATATTTATGGTAGTATGCAACAAAAGATCAACTTAAAACTTTTTCTCTTTAGAGTCAACTTATCGCTTTTTGGCTACTAAAGCTGACAAATGACTTCAGTGAACAAACACCAGGCAAAATCTGACCCAGAGCTATCTTTGCTTGGATTTATAATCAAACAACCCTTTGTTCCGTCAAAACTTCCTAGTATATATCATTTCTGCCATCAAACAAGCATCATTAACAAAAAAAACAACAGATTTTGATGTCTCTATCTTTATGTAGTGGCAACGAATTATATACCAAGTGAATCAAATGCAAAGACAGACCTGTCCTAGGATATTGCCTAAATATGTGAAAGTCAATCTGTAAAGGAAAGATCAATGAGTTCATTGTTTAACGCATACTGTTAGTGTTGAATTTGCAACTAAGTGCCTAAACTTGTAGTAATATTTCGAAATACGATATGAATATATATATATATTTATATATTAAATAACAGAGCGGTTTAATATCTGCATATCACACCAATACAAAAGCACTGCAACTTTACGCTGCTGGCACAATAAAGTCACAGTCAACTTGGTCATCTGTTTGTTTATTCAGTCACCACTTCATGCTGAACAGCTTTACACTATCTAAAACAGCATTTACAGTTTATGAGGGGTGATATGGTGCTTGCACATCTCAGCCATTCCAAAGTACAGAGATTTTGATGTTATATTTTACACTCAGTATATCGCCTCCAAATATTTCTATTATCTTATGATATTTCTCCCCTAGAATGTCTCCAAGTGGGAAGGGGTAAGTCATGCTACGCAGACTCTACAGATGATGCCCACTTACATGTGATCATATTGAATGCAGTAAAATTACTGAATTTGTTGGAGAGATGATTTCCAACACGCGACTCTTTGTCACACTCGACAACTCTTTTAGCTGAGGTGATCCTTTTTTTAACGTGTTATATTATAAAGGTACAGCTACCAGTGAATGTTCTCGAGAGCCATCACATCCTGTTGATAAGGTAATTCAATTATTATACGTATTGGTATTATACGTATCTGGTGTGTTTCTATATTTATGTTCACTAAGTTCCGTCTCAGTGTGGGGTAAATGGATGATGTCACATGTTCAAGGGATGTTGGGATACTTCTTGAGAGTAGTGCATTCTGCGACGGTTTTGAAGATTGTCAAAAGACTAAAAATTTGATCATGCCCAAGATTCAAGTACAAAACCATTGATTTATGGTATAATTTATTTAGCTTTTGTAATACTTGAACAACAATATCATTCAAACAGACGAAATTATACAGAGTGTACTACATGAGGCTTACTTTATTTATTTTCTTCTTTCTTCCAAGCGACCCCAGTGGTTCAGCGGTAAGTCTGCAAGGTTTTGATACCCCTGGTGGGCAGAGTACAGATACTCCACTGTGTAGCTTTGTGCTTAACAACAACCACACCAAATCGTATGTTCCAAGCAGCACTAATGAGCTTTGAATTCAACAAAAGTTGTCTGCTGCATCGGAAGTATCGAATCAAAAATAGATTAGGCTTATACGTCATAATTTCTTCACTGAAATTCATGTTTTGGAGAGGAAAAGAAATATATTATGTTAATTATTACATACTTTGTTCGTAATGTTCTATACAAAACTAACAAAACATCACTTTGTATTAATTAGCATTACAATGAATTAAACCAATCGTAACAATCTTCAATAATTTCAAGGTTTACCTAAGAACAGCCCTCTAGCATTGAAATTTTCAGCGAATTGTAAACACAACAACTCTAACTTTCGTTCTCTAAAGAACCTGATTATGTCAGTAAAGACAAGGAAATACTTATCTGCTTTCACTAAATCCATCATCATGGACGGTAACGTCCATCAGGTGCTCTGTCGGAATATTGTGGTACTGGTAAATAAAAATAAATATAATAATTAATAATATAAACTTACATCTCAAAAAATGTATGATGTCAAAAGTTGTATTTCCTACTTTTGAATAACGTATTGTTCAATCTTAATGATCGACAGTATGTACATAAAACTATGAAACACCCAAATTGTTGTTTTGGGGTTGTTGAAACGTCTGTCCAAAGAACAGATATTTTTGCTTAGGGCCATTCTATTTAGACTTCGATTTGCACTCTTAAAATGATTTACAGCATGTTCATGACATCTAGAGAACTTTTTACACACAGTAGAAACAACATTAATTATTCTTGATGTTGTTCTTATGGCTTGGTGTAGTTGAGGTCTGATCAATCATATCCACGTCTGTCAATTACTGAACGATTTAATACAATGAAAGAGATTAGAATGAAAAGACTAAAGTATCTTTTTGTTACTGTGTGCAGTGTTTTTGTCCTCCTTTGATTGGATTCTAATGGTTTTGGATGTCAAACCTTTCTTTCTGGTCGATTTATCTTCAACTGGATACTTACTCCATCGTGACTATGTCCATAATGTTTGCAATTAATGCAAACATCACACCTTCCAGCCTGGCACTTGCAACTGACATTATAGTAAACATAAGGTTAGAACATCCTGCAGTGTATATTGACAAGTTTAGCATTGGAAACAGGTATTGTATATAATCACTTTGCAAACAGAGGGGGGGACTAGTTTTCAAATGAGCTTGCCACAATTTAAAATATATATATATATATATATATTTCAATTGTCAAAATAAAAGACTTTTACTTATACTTCTTAATAGTATAAATATATACTGTGTTGTTGTTGGGCTTACGATTCTTCTACAGTAACTGTCTGTGACTTGTTAGCGATAAATTGAACGATAAATGAACGCACGCACTTCACTTATTTTCAAAATAATATATATATATATAATCGGAACAAGTTAAACGTATGCACAACAAATTCTTCACAGTACAGAGATTACAGGCATATAATAAACACTATATATATATGTAGTTCTCTTGTCAAAAGTCTATTTAGGCCTATTCAATTGCTTTAACATTTTAGTTGACAAACCGAACTTTCTTCTCTATTATTATCGCACTAGTATTATGTGTGTGATTCACTTACAATTGTGGCATGAATTACCGTAATCGTTTGGTCTATTTTTTTTTCAAAATATCCTCTGTTTCTTTTGTCGAACTGCACTCAGGCTGATTCAATTACTTTAGAACCACGCTTTGACGGAATAAATACTTTTTCTTATCTCCTTTTCTACTGTTAGTCTTACTCTAACATATTAAACGTTAGACCTATGTTAATCGTTAGGACTATTACTTTAACGGTAGTTAACTTCACACCGAACTTTTCCTTGCCGTAACTTTACTTTCTTCTGCTACTATCTGTCTGCTGTTTCCACTTGTCTCACACTATTTATATGTTTATCACTTAATCGTCTGCCCGCCTTCTAGAAATCTCTGTATTCTCGACGTCAGCGTATTGCACGCGACTTTCGATAGTCTTACCATCAATGAATTATAAACGTAACTTCCTACAATCGTTTGCTTTTAGTGCTAAACAATAATAAAAACAACTAAACAATAATAAAACATTCACTCACAGAATAAATTAATCAATAATATCTAAACTAAACAGTCTATTATGTCATGACACAGCTGAACCGATCAAAATTACAAAGATAATAAAAATATTTTCCTGCTCATTAATATATTCAAAAATGGTCATAATATTGTATTTTTCCTGTACATTGCAGCAATTCATATTCCCAAGAATAGATATGCGCGATTATTGCTTTCAAGAAAGGCATTTTCTGGTATTTATTAATTCTCTTCATTTTCATGTTAATATAATAATATATTGTTCAAACACATCAAATTGCCACTGATATCAAATATTTTAAAGTATCACTTACTACGTTGTTCTTAGAGCTTTTAAAACGGATTTCCAAATAAATTTATATAAAAATAACATTTCTGGCAACCGCTCTTTGTCAGATAATTTGTTCGTTGGTGTCAAAATTTCACACAAAATTACACAAGAGTTATCTTCGCAAATGAAATCTTTTGAAATGACAAACAAGTAATCAATTAGTACTCATCGGCAACTCGTAGATGCTCTTCTTTGATCGAACAGGGGGATATGAGTGTCACTCTTATAGCGCACCCATAGCCCCAAAGTACGGAGTGCATTTTAGGATCAACGCGTCGCGAATCTCGGACTCACGCTGGGCACACAAAGGTAATCCAAAGTGAAGAGTTAGTTTTATATTTAATTTAAAAAATAGTGTAACTGGAGTGAATGCTTGAAAAATATTAAAATTAAGTATAGCAACTTACAACCTTTTCCCTTAATCTTTACAAAAATTTTGAAAGTCACTAATGTTAGTTTATAGAAAATAAACCATCAAAATAGTCGCTGTTCATACTTATATTTGACTTTAAGTCGCTTTATTGTGATAACGTTATTGGTAGTCTCATAAATTTTAATACTATTTTAAATATATATGCATTGTCTAGTGCAATTTTTAAAGTATACTGTTGCCTTAATATATTTCATTGGCTCAAAATATACTTATCTAAAAGAGATAAACACATAAATTCTATTCATCCCAACACAAATTTACCATAGAACACGAAAACAATAAACAGTTATCCTTTCTTAACCTCAAAATTATTAGATCGGACACACAGTTTAAAACCAAAATTCACCGCAAAAACACACACACTGGTCTCTACATCCCCTGGAATTCCGCTCATGACACCATACAAAAAATACAATACACTCAAAAACCTCATAAACACAGCCACAAGACTCTGTTCAACGGACTAAATAAATGAAGAAATTAACCACTTAAAGCATTCCTTTATTCACACCAATAAATTCCCACCAGCTATAGTTGAAAAACTCTCCAACATTCCCCACAACAAAACTCAACTCACGAACAAAACTGGTACTAACAAACACAACAACAGTACATTACACTGCAGTTTACCTTTTGTTCCTGAACCAGCTCAAGAATTATCCCCACTTGGACAAAACTAGCCATTAAACACAATATTCCTGTCAACGTCAAACTTTCACAAAAACCCGGCCCTAAATTAAAACTGTTACTAAACAAAAATTATTTAGAATCACACAATACCAACGTCATTTACAAAATAACATGCAATAACTGCCCAGAATTCTACATCGGAGAAACAGGAAGAAAATTGAAAACCAGATTGACAAAACACAATAAAAAACCGTCCTATGTGTTTCATCATTGCAACTCAAAAAAACCATAGTATATCTATTAA
>NW_013666861.1:94284-99910 GCF_000517525.1 Limulus polyphemus | reverse complement strand
AAGAAATCTATCTTATTGAACAAAACAACCCTACTCTAAACCAGCACCCCGGGGTACCTGGATACCTCTTCTAAGTTTTGCAACAGTTCCGGTCATATATATCCGTGTCAGTGTAAATTTCTTGTACCTGATGATGACAAAACCTTGTCGAAACGTTGTACATTTGCTGTTATGTTAGACTTATGTTAAAGTTTTTGTTCATTACCCATTCAAGCCGTCTCCAACCATTATTACCTAAAAGAGATTGCAAACTAACACTTTAAACTTTAAAACTACTTTGATTTGAAAAGAAAATAAGATTGCTATGTTACACAATAATGACCATGTATTTCTAACTTTGAATATCAAATAACATGCTTATGTACATAAACGTTAACAAAATCCATCATAATGTTTGCTTACTATCCATGTGCTTCAAGCTTCAAATAATTCGAACCGAACGTGGTCTAGTAGTCGGACTGAGGATGAAAAAGTCCAAGGTTTGAGAAGTAAAGTAGCATGAAAACACTTTGCACTTTCAGTTATGCGTATGTTATAAAAGGGGCAGTAAATTCCATTATTATGTTCGAATAGTTGGAATAAGAAGCAGAGAATAAATAGAGACATGATACAAAAGTATACATAAATTTTAAGAAAAAGAACAGAAAGAAAACAAAACAAACTTTTGCAACCCAGATGAAACGAGGTGACGTACTGTTCAGTCTATGTGGTTTAGAATCGTTTTTATTTCTTTAGGTTATGACCAGACAAAACAAACTATAATTGCAATATAATTTTCCCACTATCACAATGTTCTCTCAGCCTCCAGAACATTTCAGTAATTCATTGTTATATCAATTATACTGTTTATTTTATAAATGCAAAATTTAGTATTGTGTCTGAGGAAGTTATATATATATCAGTTTTTCTAAAAGAAACTATAGTCTGTTTTAACGATAAAGTTAGAATTCCGGCAAGCTGCTTCTCACTCTGAAGACGCACAGCAGGTTTTTTTGTTTTTTTTTGCGTGGCTTGAGATGCATGCACTAGCTAGAGTCCACCAACACATAATTTACTGACTCAGTGTCATACTACTGACTGACTCCCCAGTGGCACAGCGGTATGACTGCGGACTTACAACGCTAGAATCCGGGTATCAATACCCGTGGTGGGCAGAGCACAGATAGCCCATTATGTAGCTTTGTGCTTAATTACAAACAATACTACTGACTGTAAAATACTTTCACCAGTATATTCCTTACTTTAATAAAATTACATGCTGTTTAATACTTTCTTCGTCATGGCCAAGTGGCTAAGGCGCTCGACGGTCGCGATTTGAATCCCAATCACAACAAACATGCTCGCCATTTCAGCCGTGGGGGCGTTATTATGTCACGGTCGATCCCACTATTCGTTGGTAAAACAGTAGTCCAAGAGTTGGCGGTGGGTGGTGATTGCTTGCTACCTTCTCTCTAGTCTTACACTGCTAAATTAGGGACGGCTAGCGCAGATAGTTTTCGTGTTGCTTTGGGCGAAATTCATAACAAACAATTCTTCGTCGAAACTTATGAATTCGATGTTTGAGGTCACAAAACTCTCCTGAATGAGAGATAAACGAGTAAAAGAAATTTGTGAATGTTAATTTTTAGTCAAACCAAACATCTTTCAACTCTATATCAAAAGTATCCTTCAGCATCATATATTACATCAAAATCATAATAAGAAATATTATATAATCATACGATCACTTATATAGTCCACTTTTTTTACTCTTCTCTTCAAAGACATTTTATTTCCAGAAATAAAGAAAGCAACAAATTATATCCTATGCTTCACCGTTTTTTAAACATCAAAATTAGTCTGAAGGACAATGGTCTGAAGAGCATGAATGTTTCTGACTTTCAATGGATCATGATGGGGACGATCGTCTTTCAAGGGCATTATTAACAAAGACCCTTTTTTGACATACTATTCAGAAGCACCTGTCGTCAACATCTAGTAAAAATGGAAATATAACAAGAATAAATCTTTCACGAGGAAAAAATCTGGGACCACAAACTGATGGTAAAAGACAATAGGATAAGCTTATAAAACGCCTGTTTTTCTTTCTCCTAGTTCATCAATTCCTTCAAAGGTAGCCAGGACATGACTATTTCCACAGTACCATGATAAGTACACTAAAAATAGTGTATTATAATACCCAATAACCAATTCGGAAATTCTTATCTCAGATTCAAACAGGGAAGCACGAGCTTAATAGTATTTACAATACAAATCATGGAGAATGAATTATGTGATGCGATCTGATAAATTACAATTCAGCCTTTTCTATACCAGTTGTAATGTATTTTTTTTGTTTTATTCCATTTGTTCAAGCTGCTGTAAATAGTGGAATCACGTTTGTGGAGACATTCAAGTGGCAGGATTTTAGTCATTTAATTGCTTTACACTAGCGAATAACATCTCAAAATGTACATGAACAATATTGTGATCATGTCCTTCCCACACTTCCAACGTGATGGACAAGAGTTCTTCCAAGGTGATAATACAATAATTCACAGTTTTGTCCGAAATCGTCTGAAGAGCATGACAGCAATTCCATTTATCTTATTTGGCTAACACAGTCAGTGGATCTTAATCCGATCGAGCCTTCATGCATTCGCCATCTTACCTCTGTGACGTCACATACGAACCAATATCACGAATGAGATACAATCGAACAAAACACCTTCTGACACCCTGCAAGATCCAGGCTTTTTATAGTGGCTAAAAGTTGTTAAACCCAATATTACAAGAAGAGATCTCACTGGCTAGCTAGCCTAATAGAAAATACGTACATTGAAGTTGTGTATGTAAAATGCCCTGGTGGCAAAATACAGATATACAATATATTTGTCTTTCTTTACACACTCGTAAACAAAAAATTGTTAACAAAAACTGTTCTTAACTCACAGTGGTAAAATTTTAACAGTTTCATAGTGTAACACCTGATAACAAAAATATAAGTTAATATGTCACTTTACATTATATTTCAGTACTATGGCTTTACTTTATTATTGTAGTATTTTGCTATAACAGTGCTTTAGTTTCATAGTGTAACGCCTGATAACAAAAATATAAGTTAATATGTCACTTTACATTATATTTCAGTACTATGGCTTTACTTTATTATTGTAGTATTTTGCTATAACAGTGCTTTAGTTGCATCAACAGCAAAAACATTGCCTATAAAAATTAAATATAACGAAGCTTTGATGATAATAAAAAACATAAAAAGCGTATTCTCATATAGAATATAATTTATTTTACTCAATTTAATAAAGAAAGCCCTAATGTTCAAACGTTTCGAGCTCTGTACTGTAAGTGAGGTCTCTGTCTTTCTTGCGATAGAACTGAGAGTGAAAATACGAAATAACATCAAAATTAAATTAATAAACGATGACATGTATTATAAAGGAGAACCAAAAAGCGTAACGTATTGTTTCCCAATGTTTCACGTCAAGGTGGATAAGTAGATATAACAAAAATTCAATTTTTCTCCATTAGGAGGCGAAATGTTTGATAAGTAGTTTTGCTTGTTTGTTTTTTGTTGTTAAGCACAAAGCTACAAATATCGAAACCCAGTTTTTAGCATTATAAGCTTTCAGACTTACCAATGAGCCAATGGGGATCTTAATGAATAGGAGTCCATAGGTTTAATGCATACTTTAGGTGTATTTTAAGTATCCCGTGAGTAGCTCTGAAAAATCGTAAGGTTATTCAAGACAAAGCAAGTGGATAATTTAAACAATAACAATATCGGTACCCTTAGAAATGTTTATCGTTGAAGTTAAAAATATGTTAATGTTAATTTTAATTTAAAGGTTCATTTTAATTAACTATGTCGTTTAAAAACTAAAAATGTTTATGTTTTCCTTTTTAATTTTTATTTAAAACTATAACTTTCAAACTTAAATTTTATAATATTTTCAAACACGTTTCTAGTTGATTTTTTTGTTGTTGTTGTTTTATAATGAAGAGCATCCTGGGAAGCTGCGAAAGAATATTTTGTGAAAATAGAAAGGATTGAAGTTTCGCTATACACATTCATCTTGAAGTAAAACCTCATATTTCCTCTTAAGAAGTTATTTTTCTTTCAATATATATTTCCCCGAAAAATAGGAAAGGTTTTTTTTATATCTACTAGTAAAGAGTATTTAGGAAAATTTCACAGTCTATTAGTTAATTTTCTAATTAAACTATCGTCAATGTTCGAAATTAAAAAAAAAGAATAACTTTTACAGAAACTGAAAATATATTTAGATATCTAACAGAAAGCAATTTAAAAAACAAATGTATGCTTTTAAAAAAATATTCATTGGCTCTCCTAGAATACGTTCATCCAAGTAACTATGAGAGTAATATAAATTCCGGAGTAGGAAACGTTTTTTGGAAAACAACGCTAATTCTATGAAAAATCATTTAAATTAATGTTTTGGTGGGGTTTGAGAGCAAATAAGCTCGGTTCCTTATTGGAAAGGGGTATATAATAGTAACCACCACTATCCTCTATAAATTTCGTAAACCACTTAGTGAAGGTCTATCGGAAGAAGAAAAGAATATTTGAAAACGCTTAGAACTTGAAACAATGAGAACAGAAATCGAATCCTTGCAAAATAATGTGGAAAATCAAAATTGAAAAATATAGAAACTGACTCCAAGGCAATTGAACTATTCAGTTAATTTCTCATAACGATGGGATATAAAAATTTTGCCTGAAAATTGGGAGGAATTGTGTCAAGAATAAGAGAGACGGAACCAGAAAATTTAATCGAGAAAAGAAAAATGGGTTTTGGATCAGCTAAACGAGGATAGAAAATGTTCTGAAGCAGGAATTATAAGACAACATAAACAGAAAAATAATCGCAATAAATTTGAATTCGCTAATGGGAGATCCCAAACTTTCACAAAACGTTTGTCAATGGAAAAGCTTACAGGTTTTGAATGTAAAAGGTAGGTAATTACCTGAAAAGGTGGAACTGAATCATCTCTTAACGTAATTTGATGCTGTTGCTCTATATACTAGTACTTCACATGAGTTTGGACTAAGAGCAGCAATTGAATTATATTTTTGTATTTATAATGACTGTACTAATAAAAGGCTTACTAAAGAGGGTATTTTAAAAGGTCTGCATTTAGTTATATCTAACGTTTTTCTTTTGTCTTCTTTACTCTTTAAAGAGTTAACTTCCACCAAACCTCAGGAACTGCTACCTATGGGCACTAAAGTTGCACCAATCTCTACAACGCTAATAATGGATTTTCCTGAAAGTAAGATGTTTGATCTCCTTCCAAGCAATTTTGAGATTACTTATATAAAATACTTATTAGTGATATTATGGGAAATATTTCTGGATGACTTTTTTATTATTTGGAATAAAAGTTATGACAATTAAGTTTTCTTTCGCATTTTAAATATATTAAACGAAACAATCAAATTTACGTCTGAGTATAGAGAGCCATTAGATTGTTCTTGCAGTGGTAAAAGAAAATTGTGAAATTATGACTAATGTTTGTTATAAACCAGTCAGTTCACATAAGTATCTAGATATTTTAGAAATCGTCACAAATCACTAAATGAAATATCCCTGTTACTCTGGTTTGTTTG
>NW_013666861.1:93121-94115 GCF_000517525.1 Limulus polyphemus | reverse complement strand
TCACATTACAACGCCCACACGGCTGAAAGGGCGAGCATGTTTAGTGAGATGGGGATTCAAACCCGCGACCCGCAGATTACGAGTCGAGCTTCCTAACCACCTGGCCGTGCCGGGTCGTTACCCCAGTACAAAGGTTATGTACGTTAATATCTAATATGATATTTTCACTCCCGAATCTTTTATATTACCCAGAGAAGATTATTGATAAATATTTTAATTTTGTGAAAAGATCACTAAGAGACGAAAGAGTTAAATATAAGGATAATAATGAAAATGTTAAACCGCAAGTTATAACTCATTGTCCAGATATATCAATTGTTATCAACTTTACTCAAAAACAAATTGATCACGTTATTTTGTTTGGAATTAAACACAAAGCTACACAATGGGGTAACTGTACCGAGCTCACCACGGGTATCGAAACCCGGTTTTTGGTGTTGTAAGTCCGCAGACATACTGCTGTGTCACTGTGGGGGGCAATGAAGTTATAGATAAATAGTTATTTTTTAAGTATGTTTTAAGTATGTTTAAAAACATAAGTTTGTTTTGAAAATTATAAAATCAATGGGATAAACGGCAACTTCCAAATTTATGTTTGTTTGTTTTTAATTATGCACAAAGCCACACAAGGGCTATCTGTGCTCTGCCCACCACGGGTATCGAAACCCGGATTCTAGCGTTGTAAGTCCGCAGACATTCCGCTGTGCCACTTGGGGGCCCAAATTTATGTAGATTCTTAACTTTTTAAAATTCTAAAGTATACAAGGAAAAAGGTATTGTATCATATGATAGAAAAAATTGTCTAATGTGTGCAAATATATTTCTCGAATTAGGGAATTTGGTTAGTTGGACCAAAAGAGTAAGAGTTATTTAAAGAGAAAGATACTTTTGAATGTGATGCTGAAAATATAATGAATTATTTAAAATGCTATAATTGCGGAAAATGATATTGTTACATCTCCGTTCGTTAGCTAATTTTCCGTAAAAATTCTTT
>NW_013666861.1:90164-92902 GCF_000517525.1 Limulus polyphemus | reverse complement strand
TCTTATATATACAAGATTACCCCAATCTAGTAGTCTCCCGACATTTCATGAAGGTTCGAGAAGGAAGAGGCATGATACAAGCGTCACGTGACCTGCGTTGTCGTAACAATATGTTAGAGACTCTAATAAGTTGCAGCTGAGAGGTAATGTACACAGGTTTTTTCTGATCAGAAATTAACGTCAGAAATCTAGAAAAGTATCTCTCTTAGTAAGTAAAAATGTTTTTCTGTAATTTTAGTTATTTTAACGGATTGAATGAACCCTTTTTTTTTCAAAGTTTTTCCCTTTTGGAATTGCAATGAAAAGAAACAATATTGACCGTTCTGACGCTTCTCTAAATTTCAATCCAAAGCCGTTAGGAGGCGGATATGTATGGGGAATGCAGGATTTTGCTGTGTATCTTATATGTGCTTTAAATATATATTGTAGGTAACTCAAAAAAGCATACAGCGTGTCAAGAACCACTAATTCAACATTTCTAGACAACTATAAGAAGATCCCTATGTTGTCAGACAGACTTCAAAATAGATCAATAAGTTATCTTAAGATACAATTAAACAAAAAATAAATTACTATGTACTTAAGAGAATTTTATCACATTTGATGAACAGAGACAGACCGATGTACCCCTAACCGTTAAATCTAATCAACGGCCGCTCAATACTATACAAAACAATCTTTAGCTGTGCTGTTGGTTTTATTTTATAAGGGTTTTTACGCCAAAAGAAGATTGATGATGTATTTTATGTGCAGCTCTGAAACTGTTTGTAAGAGCAAGACTTTCTGGTCGAATTGGCACAATAAATGATAATATTGTGACATAAGTTAAAAAACGATGCTTTCTATTCGTTGACATGGCCGGAAAGGGGCCACTTGTGTGTGCCACGAACTACGGACATTCGTGGCGCGCTTGCAGTCGCTGCGGGTTTATAAATCGTTTCTACATAAATATTGTTATCATCGATCATGGTGAAAAGTAGAAGCTTCAGCTAAACAAAATCAATCGTTTAAGAGCAATGATTATGGAGATAGAAAGAGGTCCAGTGTACACCTGACCCTCTCAGGCCTCAAAAACACAAACATGCAACTTGCGGTAAACATTAAAGTTATTCAGGACAAGGTAAATCAACATATATATTTTAAAATAACATCTTTACTCTGTAGCATATGTGTATTATATTGTAGTAATTTTATCATCAAAGTTTAGAAGATTTTAACGTTAAATTATATTTAAAATTCCTTTTAGTTAGTTTTTGATTTGGAAGTTATAGTCTTAAGATAATTTATGTTATAACCTGCGTCTTTTAAAAATTCAAATTTGAAAAGCAAAAAAGTGTTTTCTATTTTATTCATATTTAAACTATAGGTTTTAAACTAAACCTTTCTTATTAGAAACCGGGTGGCCAGATTACATAGTGTAGCTTTATGTTTAATTTCAAACAAACAAACAAAACCTTTCTTATTTTTGAAACGTTTCTAGTTATGTACAGAAAGAGCAGCCTGTGGTGCTACGAAGTCCATATAAAGTAAAGGGCATTTTGGAAAAAAAAGAGAAAGGGTTGAAGTCTTGTTTTATATTTCTACATATATATATGTATTTATACACGTGTTTCCATATAAAACATTACTGTATTCTTAAAGAATTAGAAAAATAACACTTATTTCGTCTAATTTAGTGACTGATGTAGCTAACTTTTAGAACTACAGGAAACTAAAAAACAAAAATACTGCCTCATTCTAAACGATTCTTTGAACAGGCATGTGTGTATTTTATTCTTTTATTTTTTTTTGCATCAGTCGTATGATATTATATGTACATGAGAGTTTTGAGTGATGTTTTGTTTTTGTATATCTAGTTAAGAAGTTTGATATCAAGATACTTCGGTTTTCTGTGGACCCAGCGAGGTTGATCGGTTATATATCCAACATCACACATAATATAATAACAAATAACGATCAAATCACTAAAATTAACTGTTCGCTATTTTATAGTTTGAGTTATCGTTCATATCTTTTTTTTGTTTTTGTTGTTGTTGTTGCTGATGCTGCTGTGAACGAAAATTCGGTGTTTGTTTGCTTTCGGATATTCTTGTTTGTTTGTTTTTAATTTCGCGCAAAGCTACACGAGGGCCATCTGCGCTAGCCGCTCCTAATTTAGCAATGATAGGTTAGAAGAAAGGTAGCTAATCAATACCATCCACCGCCAACTCTGGGGCTGCTCTTTTATCAACGAATAGTGGGATTTACCGTAATATCATAACGCTCATGCGGCTGAAAAGGAGGGCATGTTCGTTGCCGAGGATTCGAACCCGCAATCACATAAAGGCCTCTTTGAATAATCGCGCATAGCTGAACATGGGCTATGAGCGTTTGCTGTTTCTAATTTTGGATTGATAGACTAGGGAGAAGGCTATTAGTCAACCACTCCCACCAACAGCTCTTGTGCTTGTCTGACCGAATAGTGTGATTTGATCATCATCCTTATAAGGCACCCATGGCCCCAAAGTACGGGGCGTGTTTTTGCAGCAACATTCTAATTAGTTTAAAATTAGAAATGAATATGCGCAGATATCCCCTTGTGTATTTTTATGAGACATTCTGGAACAAATAAGCATACAATTATTTGAAATGACTATTATTCAAAAGTTTTATGTAGTCTTTGTCCGCTCACATTATTGCCCGGCATGGCCAGGTGGATAAGGCGCTCGACTCACAATCTGAGGGTCGCGGGTTCGAAT
>NW_013666861.1:70756-90107 GCF_000517525.1 Limulus polyphemus | reverse complement strand
TCACATTATTAACTGTCACACGTCAACATAAATAACGAAAGTGTGTTTGAAGCTGTCACGACCTTTAGTTTGATGAGTCATACTTGAGAATTGAACGATTTTGTGACTCATCACGTGATCTTCAAAGGTTTCCATCCATCTTCTGATACTCGAATTAAGGAATCAAAGACTTATGAGTCTAGATTATTTGATCCTAGAGTCTTATTGCCGAGATTTTTTTTTCGAATGACATGCTCCCTAAAGCTACAAGGCCGAGCTTGGTCTTATGATTGTCATTCAGGACTGTGTACCGTATGGTCCGTGGTTCAATATGTGACATGTTTGGACACGCTTCATGCTTTCAGCTGTGAACGTGTTATAATAGTGACAGTCAACCTCATTATTCGATGTAAAGAGTCGGACAACGCCCTTGTGATAGCTAGCTCTTCTGTGTAATTGCCTTCCCTCTGGTCGGTACTTCAAAATTAAGGTCGTCTATAGTTGAATCTTAGAGGTCTCTGACCTAGCAGCTGAATCCACGTGTGCATAAGATCTTGTTCAGGTTAAACATTCTAATTCACTAGTGTTACCTAGACCATAGCAGGGCTTTCCAAGAAGTAAGCAATTCTTTCTAGACTTCATTTTGACAGCAAAATGTCACCCATCATGTAATTTTGTGTTCGTATATTATATTATTGGGATTACTCTACAACTGAGCTATTGCATAATGATCCCTATGTATATATGCAATAACGTAAAACATCTGTTGATTTAGTCTATATTTCTTTAAATCACATAAAATATGCTTGATGTGACTTTCATACATTGTTTTATTTTTGCTGAACTAACAAGTCAGCAACTCAATCATTATTATGGACAGAGCTAAAAGACTGTTAAAATTAGATCCTAGATACCTCGTGCTGTCTTGTAGTACGAGATTAAAAGTGCGCCTGTCTCCTCTATATGTTAAGCTGTAACATTAAAACCGGCTGTTGCCAAGGCGTAAAAACGTAACATGTTGTGCATATAAAACACCCAGACTATTGTGTAAGACTACTGTTCTAGGAAAATATATTCCAAGGAGAACGAAAAACACCACACCCGTGTAAAAATACTGTACAGTGATATATAAAACCATTAGCAGAAAAACAAGAAATAAGAAAGAACATTCTCGAATGTATTTTAAACCTTAAATTACGCTGTTGAAGATTACAATCTATCAAATAGATGAAAGCTCGTGGCGCATCACGATTTGATAGTTAACCGCACTAACCTCCCGTATAGAAGCGATCTGTGGAATCTTTTCGAATACCATTACGCCTTATGCGTAACACAAATCATAACGGAATAGACATAACAGATTTGTGTATTCTTCACGATCTTCAAACATAAATTATCCACATTTCGATGAAATGACGTTTTATAACAGTTTCAATGTCAAGAAAATAATATATTTATTTTTTCCATAAAACACTTTTTGAGTTATGCTCATCGTTACAAAAAGTTCCTATAAAAAGATGTTTAAAAAATCATTACTACATTATTCTGCAGTGTTCTAACTTTTCACTACATATTATCTTAAAATGGTATTATTTACATGCATATAAATGTATTTCCATTGTCCAATAGTTTTATATAAAAAAGTTAATAGTACACCAATAGTGACAGTAAAGAATCGCCTAAAACTAACGAGCCTGTGGGTATATTTCAAGAAAGGAAAGTTCGGTTCGTTGAAACGTTCATACACTCCACCTCACAACAAGTTGTCAGAAATTTTGGGTATGAAATATTATACATAGTAAATGTACTTCTGCAGGTTCCCCGAAAGTATTCTGTAAATAAAACCAAAATTAAGAGTAACAAATATTGTGATTTCTTGTTTTTGAAGTTCATATGTCATGCTGAATGCATAATTCTTCTCGTGATTCATAGCACGTGCACGTTTTACTGAGGTCACGACAGTACAAACTGCAACGTTAAGTATTCCTTATGTGACATCTACTGACTGACTGACAGACAACCCACTACTGTATTGAGGTGCGAGTGGTCAAAACAGGTGACCCCTCCTAATTCTTGGATATACCAAGATGCATCTACTTTTCCTCCTAACGAAATATTATTAGAAAAAGTTGTATTAATATTGATATTTTGACACGTAGATGACACAGTAATCAGCCAATGTCTACCATATCTCCTGCAAGTGAATCAAGTAGTTCAGCATTGTTTCTTGACAGTTTTGTGCAGTAGTACAATTTTTGACTCAATAACTATTATAAATGTTTAATTACGAACAAAAAAAGAGATTTATTTTGATTTGATTTTACTTATTTCTACTTACGTTACTTTAAACTTTTTATTGTTTCCTAACTGGTGTTCAGTATAAAATTACCTAGTGTTTAGGGAATCAATTGACACAAATACCCACGCATGTTCATCCAAATTTTGACTTTGATTTCCGTGTTGATTTTAACACATATTTTTATGTTAAGGTAGTTGAATTCTTAAGCTCTGTAGCATATAATTCGCAGTAACTTTGGTTCTCGTCCAGTCAGCATGTTTTTTTATGATTCAACCTTACACAAACTGACCAAAAATGCTCACATGGTAATAACTACGACAGCTCTCTGGCCATCTGTAGCAAAATACTTATAAGAGATAATGTGACATCTAGGTATGTATCTAAACGTTTTTCAAAGATTATAAACATTTAAACCCATACACAAAAAAGCAAATGGCCAATCTACTTTCGGAACACGTATCCCAGACTGGAGTATTTGGGATATTCTGTAAATAAAACGACTATTGTATCTAGGTAAATAAAATGAATATTTTATTTACATTCCATAGTCGAGCCTCGTCTGCAGCTTTAATCATTAATAAGTATGCAAAATCAAAACATCAGAATAAAAATTTGTAGATAAGGGTCGTTTTAATCACTAAACGTCTAATTTATGAAGTTCAAGAACATTAAGACATTTCTTAGAAACTACAAAATTGCAATTTGTTTTCTATACTTTCAGTGAATATTTTTTCCAATCCAGAACTTAATTCAGCATTTGCTGGCACTGCTCACAAGTGATAATAATCATGTTAATTGGATGTATTATAGTTTTTTTTTGAATAAATCGGAGAATAACTTAATATCTTTTTAGGTATATTTATTCCGCGCAAAGCTACACAAGAGCTTTCTACGCATAGTCGTTCCTCGTTTTGAAATGATAGACTAGAGGAAATGCAGCTAGTTAACAGCATCCACCACCAGCTTTGTACTACTCTTGTCTGATCGAATAATAAAATTTTATAGCCACTTTTATAGAGCACACACGGTCTGCGTTCGGAGCGCGTGTTTGCGGCAACGGGCTACGAACCAAAAATCTTCAAATCCACTGCCCAGCCCGATATATTTTTACTAAGCTCCTTAAAAAGTTTGTTCATAGGAATATTCACCCTTCAAGAAAACGGCAATACGACTGTTGTTGGTTCCCGGTGTCTCACCGGTAAGTATAAGGGCTTATAACATGAAAAATCGAGTTTCGACACCCGAAATGGGCACAGAACAAATAGCCAATTGTGCAACCTTTTGCTTCTAAACAAACACAGCTGACATCACAAGGCTTTATATAAGATCCGATTTAGTGATCGAAAATCAAATTAACGAACATGCATAGTGCCTTATAACCTTTTTGCTATGAGTCGATGGGTTTCTGTAAAAACAAAAACATCTAATTGCTCAAGAGATAAAAACCATAAAGGGAATTAATATTTTTTCACATATTGGTTACAATGAATAATTAATAAAATAAGTTATATTCAAAGAGGATTTTACACACTACCAGGCATTATATTCGATCTTCAGATAGAAAGACTAGGCAGTTATTATAATAATATTTAATGAACATAGCAAACTTACAATTCCTTTGTTATATTAGAAGCTCATTGTCAGTACTTCTACCGATGTTTTAAATAAAGATTCTCGACAAAATTATCTTATTTTAATGCGTTAGAACTTAAATTAGGTCTGTGATGAATTCAAATTCGATGACGAGGAACCCACTTTGAGACTAATAATGGCTGGAGACGGCTTGAATGGGTAACGAAGAAAAACTTTAAGGTACCTGATGATGACAAAACCTTGTCGAAACGTTGTACATTTGCTGTTATGTTAAACTTATATTAAAGTTTTTCTTCATTACCCATTCAAGCCGTCTCCAGTCATTATTAAATCAGGTCTGTTGCTACAAATAAAAGTTATTTAATTAAGTATGCTATGTTTATATTAGTGAACCTATTCCAGGTAATAGTGCAGCGCTACCATAGCAACTGGTTTTTATACATTACCATAGCGTGTGTTTTTATTATCTCAATTATTTTATTTTTCATAGTTTTTATACTTTTTTGGTATTTGTATACAAGTACATATTTTGTTTCAGAATTTTTGCACAAAGCAAAAAGCTATCTTCAGATAGTTGTCCTTAATTTTGAAGTAAAAGACGAGAAGAAAGGCATCTTAGTCAACAGCACTCACCGCCAACGTTCGAGCTGCTCTTCTCTGATCAACTAGTGGTATTTGATCTTCACTCTGATAGTGCAACCGCAGTTTTCGAAGTTTGGAGCGCGTTTTTGAAGATCGCGAACCATGAATCTTTGGATTTACAGTCCGAGCTCAATACTCATTAGGCCACACCCCAATGTGTGCGTTTCAGAAGATTTATATATATATATATATATTGATACCAAGACAATAAAGAAATTAAGCAACAACACAGGCTTGCTCAACCGTAAATGCTTTCTCAACTTTCTATCTAAGAGACAATACGTGGATTCAGCCTCCTCGTTATTGATGGTCGTGTTGGTTAATTTGATTTTGTTCTGTCATTACGTTCAATTTTCTTCTCACCCTGCATCCTATAAAACCAAATTATACACCTGCAACGCATTATTTCCCTGCAACGCAAATAACTCATCAAAGTAGAGAGGAATATCTAATCATGTTATTTTTTTTCCTGCAACAAAGAGAATTGTCCCGTTTTTTTATTGATTTTTTTTTTTTTTACTACCCAGGTCAACGTTTTCGTTTGCCGACGATTCCGGGAAGCCAGGTGCATTAAAAGCTATCTGTATGAGAAAGATAATGAAAAAGTCTCGACCTTAACGCTTCTACCTAAACGATAATACGATGTTTATGAGTTGAATGGGGTTTATGATATCTCGAGAATTATAATTCGGAAGTGATTTTTTTTGTTGTTGCTAAAACGGAAATTATTTGCATATAACTCGCACATCATCGCCGTGATGAACATGAGGCGGTAGACTATGTACAAACATTATTGAATCACATTTCAGCAGCTTCAATCTACTTGTTTTATTTTTCCTAACTTTCTTCTGATCAAGTTTAGAATATGCCTCGGTTAATTTCAGTTCCTTATGATTAAAAATTATTGATCTTTCTGGTATCCATAATTATATTATTACAAAATGAAATTGCAAATTACAATCAACTGAAAACAAATGGTAAATTAAACTGAAAAGCCTCAATACTGGGATACTTAGCAATTATCATATATAATAGATTAAAATAAGTTAATTTGTGCAATGTACGCAAGCAACCAATTACACTAAATGACACATGCGGAGGAAGTTGAAGTACGAACTCAGAATATATATGTGTATACACATAGAATATGCACGATACATATGTGATAACATGTAATATGAGTCCTAAATTATATATGTTTCATATTGTCATACATTTTGTCTGGTAAAAGGGTATTTTATGAAAACAGAAACCAGTTTTAGAGAGATAAATTTGGTCTATAATTGAGTTAATGTAAAGCCAATGTAAAATAAAGTATGGAAATGAAACTACACTTTTTTAACAAAGAATATTCAGTTACAAGTAACATACGAAAGATAATGGAACTGACAAAAGTCACGTACGTTTAGGTTTCTAAATTTAATCTATCAGTTGGAATCAGGCTATTCTTAGTTAACTATTTTACCATTCCGTTAACGTTTTGATTGAAGAAGTTGTATTAAAAACAGATTCTTGTTTTTTTTTTATTTGTATTATTTTTTTAAATGTATTAAATCTTTTTTTTTTACTTTTACTAATTGTAAAAAATTATGAATACCTACGCAAATACAACTGAAATTTTCAATTTTTGTCACGCAGTTCTTAAATATAATGAAAATACAAATCCCTGTGATCCATCTAATATTAGAAATCGAACTATTTCAAGTTAACCAATTTTTCAAGATTATTACAAATAAATCATAAGGTATTATTAACATTTCACAAAAAAACAAATGAAATTAAAATAAGCATTTGAATAACCACATACGCGAATTCAATTCCCTTTAAGAGTTTCTTAAATTAAAATTGTTTGAAGTTAAGCACAAAGCTACACAATGGGCTATCTGTGCTCTGCCCACCACCGGTATCGAAAACCGGTTTCTGGCCTTGTAAGTCTGCATACATACCGCTGTGCCACTGGAAGCGATTGAAAGATCTTGATTTCCTCAATCTTGAGGACACATGTGAGCATAAATTAAAAAAAAAAACATTTTTAGGCGAATTAGAGTCTGGAATAACATATTAAAAATTTCATGATAACCTTCTGAAATAATTTTTTCCTTTATTTTATGAAAATGCAATATTATGACAAAAAATCAGTTTATGAAGTAAAAAACTTCAAAACAATGTTAATTATGTCCATTGCCTGCTAAGGTTCATAATTGGACGATGCATACTGCCTGACAGATAGCGCATACAAATCTCCTATAGTCTAGTATACAATATTTAATGTGCTCTTTCTATTGAGATGTAGTTGTTTTAGTTGTCTTAGCACAAAATTATCTGCGCTTTGTTCACCGCGGAGAATTGGACCTTGCATGTTAGCATTAAAGTCCATAAACTCCTGGGAAGCATTAGGATGTCTATTGGTGCTAATAGATAGAGGAAAAATATACAATTTAGACAAAGCTAGTGCAAAACATACTAATTATTGTAAGTAAAACCTCAAGAATCTCATCCTAACCTATATCTATATTTTTTATGTGGAGTTTTTGCGCAAAGCTATTTAAGGGCTATCTGCGTTAGCCGTCTCTAATATCGAAATGATAAACTAGAGAGAATGCAACTACACTACCCACCGCCAACTCTTGGGCTACTCTTTACCAACAACTAGTGGTATTGACTGCCATATTATAACACTCCCACAGAGAAAAAAAGAGAGAAATGTTCGACGACATGTTTCTATCTCGCAACCAGTTTGATTGCTAGTCAAGCATTCTAACCATCAGGCGAGCCATCTAGTATCTATTTTGAGTTTGTCCAATATATTTTTAATTGTAAAACTAGGATTTTATGTAATGAGAAAGTGTTACAATTGTAATAAGTCTAACTAAAAGCCTTAAGCGATTTTATAGATGTATTGATAAACTAAAATTAGCTAAAAATCGACTAACTTCTTTAGAAATTCCAATTAAGTAATGGAAGTTATAAACTAACAAAGTTATTGGTAAAAGTTAAATCCTACAGATAGTATAAGAAATTGAAATACACTTAAAACATACTTTGAGGGTCAGTCGAAGGCTTGTATTTATCATGCTGGACTGTGAAGCTGTGGGTACGTGGTTCAGACGGAAATGAAAAGCGCAGACCAGAAGGATAAACATATCAATAAACAAGATATAAGTATTAAATATAACAACTGTATTTAAGACATGTCATAAAAAATCAATTTTTAGCACTATCCTTGCCATTTCTTCCAACATTATTAGCTTTTAATTCAACCTTGCACTTTTCTTCTAATTTGGAAAGGGGTTGTTTGGTGGGATTCAAGGGATTTAAGCTTTAGCGGGAGTGGTATATATTAATTATCTTGTTTAGCACAGTTGCATGATCCAATTGGCTAAGTGATTTCTCCTGATTTCAAGTTTCAATACTATGATTCTCTTTTATACCTAATTTTGTTGGAAGTGTATGAGGTTTAAATACTGACGCTGTATGATGGAATAGTCTGTCACATTTTACTAAATTGAGGTTAGCATAATACATTGGCCAACAGAAATTAAACCTTTCATATGCCATAGATATATAGACGATAACTTTTATGAGTTTTAAGCCGAAATCCTTTGTCCAATAATATTCTAAGTTGTTTAAATCTCAACATTCTAGTTTCATATTTAACTGATGAAGGGGGAAAAGTACTTTGTTTTGTAATTCCATTATTTAAATTTCAAAAAGTTAGACACTTCTTTCTTAATTTTACTTGATAAAACTCAAGTGATTCGGGGTAATTTGACGGTGTTGATTTCAAAAATTCAGTCAGAATTTATCTAACACCTTTATACGTTTAGTTATTGTAATATCTCAATATTTTGTCAGCAATATGTGAAATACCACATATCAACTCATTACAATAGATTTATGCTGTGAAATTATATTTACTTGGACAGTTTATTAGGTAAAAGGCATACATATTTGATAACTTCAAACACTGACTGTATTGTATTGGAGTAAAATTCCAAATATATTGTTCCTATATTCTATTTGTCCTAGACATAATTGTAGCGAATTGCTCCACTTTTGCTTCATTCCGTCGCTCACCTGCTCCACCCGGGAATCACGAAACCCTCATGTGCTCAGTTTGCTAGAACATTCGATAACTCCCTCGACTGAGCATCAAGGGGTGGAATCAGAGCCCCTCTCTCTCAGTTGGCTCTCACTCACTCATTTGGTCACTTCGCCTCGCTCCGCGCATAGTAAAAAAAAATCAAACTCTGCAAAGATTTAGTTTTTAAATCATTTAAACTCTAGTTCTGTGAACATAAATTATTTTATATTTTTTAGAAAACCATTTCAAATGCTGGCTGTCTCCATTTCAAAATCATACACAAGGTAAAGGTAGCTTACTACCACTATTTGCGATGTAAAGTTGGTGACCAAGAAAAACATTGGGCTCCACATGTGTGTTATATAATTTGCACATCTGGCTTGACACAGTGGCTGAAAAAGAAGAGAGCAAATATGCCATTTGCAGTTCTCATGACATGGCGTGAGCCCAAAGATAATCTAACTGACTGTTATTTTTGCATTAATAATGTTTTGGATATTCCAGCAAAACTAAACAATAGATTAAATATCCAGATATTGTATCTTCAATGAAACCAGTGCGTCATTGTGATGGTCTTCCAGTGCCCCATCCACCAGCGAAGTGGGAAACAAAAGAGTTATCCTTCGAATAAGACAATGAATCCTCTTCACCCTCTTCATCTAGTAATTTTATTCCAGTAGCACCTCAACATAAGCTACTTCAACTGATCACACAAGAAGAGCTGAATCATCTGATTCA
This sequence comes from Limulus polyphemus, assembly GCF_000517525.1. Classification (NCBI taxonomy): domain Eukaryota; kingdom Metazoa; phylum Arthropoda; class Merostomata; order Xiphosura; family Limulidae; genus Limulus; species Limulus polyphemus. The sequence continues at coordinate 80,772 of NW_013666861.1, read as the reverse complement.
TGACTTGTTTTTATCAAAGCAGCATGGGGAACTTCTTAGCTCTCATTTACAGCAATGGAATTTATTAGCTCCAGGATCAAGATTTTCAATTTATCGAAATCGCCATCAAAGTCCTGTTTCTCACTACAGCATGTATATCTGTACAAATGTTAATTGACTAATGGAAGAATTGGGTACTGAACATCATCCTCATTTAGAGTTAGCCTGAAAGCTGTACTCTTGCACAATGGGGACACTAAGCCATCGGTTCCTGTTTCTCATGCTGTGAACATGAAAGAAATGTATCAAAACATGCAAATTATATATTCCTAAATGCACCTTAAATGGAATTTTTCAATGAATAAATAAAGTTATTAAAGAAAGAGTTATTGTTCACGATATGTAAGAATATTTTGAATAAATCTATCATAATTCAAAAAATAGAGGTGATCAGTAATTTTCGACATACTTTTTGGAATCAATATCTTAAAATTACTCGGAGACAGTTGCATTTTTTTAGTAGCAGAGAAAAATTCTTTTTGTTGCCCAGTGTAATGCTAACGTTATTAGTTTACGCAATCACTTTATTTATTCCTTACATTTGACATCGAGAATACTTTAGTCAATATTTTTATGTATCGAACTTGTAATCTTATTAGTGAGCTTCATAATTTTATAGTGAATTTTATGAAGAGCTGAAAAACTTGAGGTAAGTATCTGAATAAATTTTACAACCCAGAAGTAGTAAAAGTAAAGTATCTAATTTTCTAGTGTTTACAGCTTTCAATAAAATAAAAAGAAGCTTAAAAATGAATTTTATAACCGGTTATTCCATAAGTATTTTTCCAGTTTGGTTTCAAACAACACGTTTACTTCAAAAATAATTTCCTCCATTTCATCGTTCGTACGTCGTGTACTCTTTCACTTATACGTTCTCTCTGGGATCAATACTACTTTCGATCAACAGTTAGTCGCCTCCATACAACAACAACAATACAACAATACAACAACTCGTTGCACATTTATATGCTCTAGAACATCGAGTAGAAAGATAAACATTCCATCTCGAATTTTTTAAAATCTTTAAAAGTATCATCTATGCAGGCCAGAGATGGATTTGTGGTTGATGAAAAAAAAATGATGGCTGACCTGTGTCATAAGTAATGATTTTCTTTATTTCTTCAACTTCTTTATTTACCCTGCTATTGAACCTAAAGCGGAAACTTAGAGATATCACAATCCAGCACATGGTCTAGAGCTAAAGATTATAGCTTTTTGTGATCTTACTGCGTTCCTTAATATAGGTACGCAACATTTTTATGGTCTTATGTACACTGGGTGGAAGATTATTGATAAATAAAAGGAGTTTTGAGCGCGGTTTTTCAAGATAAAGTTATATAATAGTTTCAAATGTGACATAAAGATAATTTTAAAACAATTTTGAGATGGATATTTTGTTAAAGTTGAAGCTTAATTTTTGGAAAAAAAAAGAACGAGAGTTTGTTATGAATTTCGCGTAAAGCTACTCGAGAGTTCCTAATTTAGCAGTGAAAGACAAGAGGGAAGACAGCTAGTCGTCACCACCCACCGTCAACTCTTAGACTATTCTTTTAACAAAGAATAGTGGGTTTAACCCTCACATTATAAGGCCTCCCACATCTGAAAGGGCGAGCATGTTTGGTGTGACAGGGATTCGAGCGCTCTAACCACCTGTCTATGCCAGGCCAAGAACAAGAGTAACGAGACATCGTGGAGCTTTAGATTGTTTAACTAAAACATTCTCAGAATATAATTCTTAACGCATTATAACTGGGCATGAAAATAACTGAAGAAGCTTATATTCTAAACGATAAATGCTAACTAAATGAAACGAGAACGAAACTTTTATAATAAAATTGCGGGTCAGCCAGCAAAGATTCTTCAAAAATATCCTGTATTCATAATTCTAGTGTCAGAAAAGATAAATTGAGAATTAGTCTGTTTTTATAGCGTAAATTAATTGCTGTAATGACAGTGATGTAGATAAATATGAAATTGTTTGCTTGAGTTATTCTTCACCGAACATGCTCGGTCTTTCGGCTGTGGGGCGTTATAATGTGACGGTCAGTCCCACTATTCGTTGGTAAAAAAGAAATCTAAGGGTTGATGGTGGGTGGTGTTGACTAGTTGCCTTGCCTCTAGTCTATCGCTGCTAAATTAGGGATAACCCTCGAGTAGCTTTGCGCGAAATTCAAAATAAACCAAATCAAACCTGAATTATTTACTTAAATATTAAAATTACTTCAGTAACGTGTCGTTAGTATATCCTAAGTTTAAACTCGGTGGGATATTGTTGGTGGCTAATAAATGAATACGTTTTTCTAATAAAAACGAAATATATCATTGACTTGGTAAAGTCAGTGCAAAATATTTTATACATTTCATTAAATCGAAAATGGCAGAAATTATTTAGAAGGTTTTCTTCTACAATTCTTAGTAAATAAATCGATTTATATATATATATATGTTAATTGGTAATGTTTCAAAAACATCCCAGTAATTCTAAGTTTGTTAGAATTTCTAATTCTAAGAACTTATGATTTTAAACATCGGGTTTCGATACCCACCGTGAGAGGAGCACAGATAGAATAGCCTTGCGCACAACAACAAACAAAAGTCCTTCAAACATTCTGAGTATATTTTTTGAAATACGCAGGTATTCTGCTTTATGGATCTATAAAGTATATATGCGGTATTGTTAAATTGTTATTGTTCAAATAATCACTTACTTAATATCATATTGATTTCGAAAATGAAACACATTATCAAATATGCAGTTTTGAAATATGCTATACGAATGATACATTTTTAATTTTGAAAGAGCAATAAACCCTAAACCCTTATAACAAAGTGCAGTCTTCCATTTTCAATGCATTGAGGCTATTTATTCATAATATTTTAATTCCTAGCAAAAAACAAAAAAGCTTAAAATTGGAATGGGACACCCCGAGAGTATATTTCCTGTTGATTTAGAAATATTGGTGAAATTTAATTTATTACATAATATGACTATTGTTTCTGCAATATTTGTAATTTCTTATTTCCCTATATTTACAAAGGCTTTTACATCATTTAATTTGTTTCTCATATCTTGAATGATAAAAAAAACAAACAAAATATTTTTAAGCCTACTGAATACATATATGATTGACGGCAACAACTAAAAAATAATGTTAATTTGACTTTTGTGATGCTGGTTGGTCGGGCAGAAATTAATTCATTACATACTGAACAAAACGAAATTTCAAAATATAGTATATCTTGTTGACGAAAAAATTTTCCTTCACAGAATTGAAAATTAACGATGAAGTTGATAAGAGGTATAAGAGTTATTGTTATATATACATATTATACAATGATAATACAAGAGTTTCCTTTTTTTAGTGAAACATTTTCCTTTCGTAAGGCTAAAAATTCATTCTATATTAAACAATGTTAAAACAATATGAATTTATAATGAATTAGTCATTTGATTTAACTTAGAAAGATTGGATATGTACACTTTATATTAAATAAAAATTAGCTTCAGAATATAAGTTATTTCTTTTATTCAATCACTTAAACCTAATCTTCCACTTGTTGATGAGCTCTTGAAATAATTTAAAAGCTTATTACATTGTTCCGTTGAGGGAAAGCTTATTACATTGTTACTTTTTGAAAAAAAAAACAAGAACTTGTATATGTTATCAGAAACAGGTTTGTTTGAGAATTTCTCAATATAATCAAAACAGCCCTCTGATTTTTTTTCTCGCTATTAAAGGAATAACCAAGAAAGATAGTTACTGGCAGCTCGAAAGCCAAATTAATTACGTTCACAAGGAAAAAAAGACCTTATACATAATTTCTATAAGGGAAAAATATAATAGTGAAGAACACCAAAAACAAAAAACACAAAAAACACACACACACACACATCACTTTGAGCTAGATGAATGATAAGAGTGCATACAAAGAATCTTACATTTTTCTTGTTATGAATTGATCAAATAAAATAAAGCATAAAGCAGCTTTTATACTATGTAAATGGTCTGTTGAAAGCTGCACAAAAGGGTCGTTGTGTCATAATCATTTACTGACCTATTATGATCGACTGATGGAACACTAAAGACATCAAGATTGATCTACCTTCACTCTAGGATTGATAGAGTATGACTTTTCTTTAGTTTATATTAGTTTTGAAATAACAGTAAGTGTGAACAAAAATATAAGAAAAATTGTCAATTTTGTAAATAATTAATCGTATGATTTCTAGTTTTACCTATTTGACCATTTTTTCATTATATTGAATATTAAACAAACGCTGATAGTGAATCCACCTATATACATACAAGTAGGAACACGTAGTTCACGATCTGCTATAAAATATATTTAATGACTAAACTCATCTAGCCCCCCATTGGCACAGCGGTATGTCTGCGGAGTGAGTGACAACGCTAGAATCAGGGTTCCGATACCCGTGGTGGGCAGAGCACAGATAGCCCATTGTGTAACTTTGAGCTTAATTACAAACAACAAAGTATTCTAATCTGTGTTCTTAGTAAGTCCAAACTCGTTTGGAAGTAAAAAATATAATTTTTATTTTGTTGAATATTTGTTGAAACTAATTAAAATAAGTAACACTCTATACGAGATATATTCATTTTTGCCATACGATTATCAACCCTTTTGTCCTGTTTCAGTTGCCATAAATGTTTGGTAATATAAATATTTATGTTTATGAAAGCCATCTGCGAGAGTTTCTAATAATTATAAGTATGTAAATATAAACATTCTTCGGTATATATGTTCTCGAATATTGTGTTTAAAAGGAAATTCCGTGTTTGGTAGTGTAATGTTTTCTGTGAGTTATTAGCTATTTTATATTAAAGCATCTCTCCTTTGATTGCAGAAATACCAGGTAAATATCATCCACACGTACTTTCTGTAACATAGAAACGTTTGAAAACTTTAGTAACTTAAAATAATTGTACCGTCAAAAACGAAAATCAACGGCACGGCATGGCCAGGTGGTTAGGGCTCTCGACTCGTAATCTGCAGGTCGTGGGTTCGAATCACCGCCCCACCAAAAATGCTCGCCCTTTCAGCCGTGGGGGCGTATTAATGTGACGGTCAATCCCACTATTCGTTGGTAAAAGAGTAGCCCAAGAGTTGGCGGTCGGTAATGATGACTAGCTGACATCCATCTAGTCTTACACTGTTAAATTAAGGATGGCTAGCTTTGTGCGAAATTCATAACAAACAAACAATGCAAAAAATATTACTTTGGGTTTTATGTTAAGAGCTGATTGTGATAAAGAGCTGGCTGGTACCGAAAATTTTAAATTATAATCCTTGATTAATAAGTTTTTATATTTTCATGAAATGCAAGTTAAATCTTTTTAACTTTATTACCAAACTTTTCGAGTAAAAAATCACCTCAACTGAGGTTTTCCAGGTTCCGAGCTTTCCTTGGAACTACTTCTATCGCTTGTCATGCTCAATCTAATGCCATGATTACGACTATTGTTCGGCACCTCAATCTGTGTTATAACAGGATTTAACAAAAGAAAGTGAAGTCAATCTTAGACTATACATCTTGACTAACTTTCCACAGACCCCTCCACTATACGTGGACATTGACTGTGATTCCAGTTTTTTCAGCCATCTTTTTTTCATTAAAATAGCCGTTGATCATGAGATCTAGCTGGGGACTTAGGAGCTATTGTAAACTTGAAAATAATTATCTTTAATCATGTTCAAGGGATTATAGGACGTGCTAGCTTCATCATCAAGACTATTTTTTTTTGGAGGGGGTTGTGTGTGAAAGAGTTATTTTTCGTAACTACAGGCTCTATTTTGCAGATAAGAGTGTTACGATGGGTTGTATATATGATGGAGTGTGGTTCAGAAACACGTGGGGGGATTTCTGTTTCTATGGAGGATCGGGAAGCGTTGTGACAAATCCTCCAGCCGTAAGGTGCATCTGTTTCGGCATTGCTCTGTCGAATGATCGAGAATCCGCCATAAACCAAATAAACGGGCACCAAAAATGTCGATCGTGTCGTTCTACCTCATATCTATTGCCCCCCAGTGGCACAGCAGTATGTCTGCGGACTTACAACGCTATAAACCGGGTTTCGATACCCGTGGAGGGCAGAGAACAGATAGCCCATTGTGTAATTTTGTGCTTAATTCAAAGCAAACAAACAAACAAATCAGATTTATTACGTTGCGGTACATATTTACGACGTTCCAGTTCACACTTACGACTATCCGGGTCACATCTACGACGACACGCTACTGCACTAACATAATAAAAATATAAAGTGTCATTACCCTTTATATGCCTGAACGATAAACTACTAATGTTTCCAACTAATTGAGGCCAAAGAAAATAAATCTTCCAAACTATAATAATATCAAAATGTCGATGTGTTTGTTCATTCAAAATATGTAAATATTTGTTTCCTTACGTTGTTAACAAAGTGTTTTATTTCTCGTAATTTTGTGTTTCTATGGGTCATGAAGAAACTATGAAATATTTCATAACCCACTTCTTTACTTTGTCCGACCATAAAATATTCCATAGGCTAGTCCTTTAGATTGTTTAACTATGAAATACTCCATAACCTCTTCCTTCAGTTTGTCCGACCATAAAATATTCCATAGGCTAGTCCTTTAGATTGTTTAACTATGAAATACTCCATAACCTCTTCCTTCAGATTGTCCGACCATGAAATATTCCATAGCCTATTCCATTAGATTGTTTAACTATGAAATACTCCATAACCTATTCCTTTAAATTGTCCAACAATAAGGAATTCCATAGCCTATTCCTTTAGATTATCCAACTATGAAATATTCCATAACCTATCCCTTTAGCTTATTCAACTATGAAATATTCCATAACCTATTCCTTTAGATTTTTCAACTATGAAGTATTCCAAAAACGATTGTTTTAGATTGTTGATGATTGTTGAGATTACAATATCTGATTTTCAAATGAATCAAAATTGTATATAAGCAATATTTCCAAAGTTAACATTAGACAATAAGAATATTACGTTCGGAATATGTCCAAAAAAAGCCCTAATTTTTAAGACAAATATAACAAATTTTATTGAAAAACCCACGAACCAAGTACGCGCTCTTCGAAAAATATAACTGTAAATAAACTTCTAATTTTCAATAAACTTGGTTTATCTCAATTGTATAGCATATTCTTGTATATTCTTAAGGTTTCAAACTTATTCGAAAGGAATTAGAATATTCGCTTTTAATTTCGTAGTATCCGGAATTTTTCTATTTTTCACTTTCGTAGTATCCAGAATTTTTCTATTTTTCACTTTCGTAGTATCCGGAATTTTTCTATTTTTCACTTTCGTAGTATCCGGAATTTTTCTATTTTTCACTTTCGTAGTATCCAGAATTTTTCTATTTTTCACTTTCGTAGTATCCGGAATTTTTCTATTTTTCACTTTCGTAGTATCCGGAATTTTTCTATTTTTCACTTTCGTAGTATCCGGAATTTTTCTATTTTTCACTTTCGTAGTATCCGGAATTTTTCACTTCCTTTAATTTGTTGTAATTAAAAACCATTTACATTCAATACTACAATCTATTCAAAGTTATAATTTAATGGAAACAGTGAATTTGATATAAAACGCCTTATTTCTTGTTTCACGGGTGTTTTTCAGCCTAAAATACACTGTTTTTTGTTTTTCCGGTGTTTACTTTCTACGATAAAAGCATATTTGAGAGCTTCACTGCCTTCATCAATTTAGAACAAAATATTATGTGTTTTATGGCATATCATTCTCACGCTCTGTTATGCTTCATCAAATTGCCTGTTAAACATTTGAATTAACTCTTCTAAGTGTTTACTAATTACATGCGCCCTCATTTTGTTTTCTGTGAAACTAACAGTCCGTTACACGGTAAGAAATTGTAAACAACACATACGTTTATATGATTACTTATAGCTTAAACCATCTTATTTCAGCTAAAACTCTGAAATGCAGATCACATCTTTTACCAAAAACATTACAAACCAATTCAATTTCGTATTGAATCACAAAAGAAAGACAATAAGAAACAACAATTTTAAAGTATTTTTAGAACATCTTTATTTCAATATTTTAGTTGCACGCACGCTGTTAAAAACTTGTGGAAAATAACATATGCTGAATGTTTTTAATACAAGGTATGTTGACAGATTATGACCAACAGTTTCTTATTGTAGTCTTTATGCACCTAAATATAGTTCAATTTATTGTAATTACGGCTATTTCATTACACCTCTTTAGAATAATTACAGTTTCTTTTTAGTTTGGTAAACTTTCAAGCACATTTCAGATGCCCTGATTAAGTTTTTCTTGTGATGAGTTTTTATGTTATTGGTTTAACAAAGTTGACTTTATAATGCATAACGGCTTAGTTGGAGAAGCATAATAAATTAGTAATAAAATATTAGTAATATTGCATCAAAATATTATGATTTATCATATCACTAGTTATAGGACCAGGTGATCATAGCTTACAAATCGTGACATTTTAGTAGTATGTGTGATATTATGCCATGATAAATCTGATAATAATTTAAATCACATCGTTCTGTACTGGACCAGTGGGTCATAGCTTACAAATCGTGACATTTTAGTAGTATGTGTGATATTACGCCATGATAAATCTGATAATAATTTAAATCACATCGTTCTGTACTGGACCAGTGGGTCATAGCTTGCAAATTGTGACACTTTAGTAGTAATATGTGTGTGATAATACACCACGATAAATCTGATGTATTAAATCAAGTCATTCTTTTCTATCTCAGTACGACAACTAATACAATTCTACATCTCAGGATTTGTCTCGTAAACGATTGATACAAATGGTGTTTGTATGTTGTAATCCAGCAAGCTTGATGAACTTTGAGAAGGAGCGAAATTCCTCATTAGTAACAGCTGAGGATAAACAAGGTACAGTTGAAATACTATTATTTACTTTTCTTGGTGAAAGCTCTTGTTGATCCGGTAAGAAATCGTGTGAGTTAAATAATTATCGATCTGATTGTGACGTAGTATTATACAGATATTACTGCTAAAGAAATGATCTGATTGTGACATAGTATTATACAGATATTACTACTAAAGAAATGATCTGATTGTGACGTAGTATTATACAGATATTACTGCTAAAGAAATGATCTGATTGTAATGTAGTATTATACAGATATTACTACTAAAGAAATGATCTGATTGTGGCGTTGTATTATACAGCTATTACTACTAAAGAGCTGATCTGATAGTGACGTAGTATTATACAGATATTACTACTAAAGAAATGATCTGATTGTAATGTAGTATTATACAGATATTACTACTAAAGAAATGATCTGATTGTGGCGTTGTATTATACAGATATTACTACTAAAGAGCTGATCTGAGAGTGACGTAGTATTATACAGATATGACTACTAAAGAAATGATCTGATTGTAATGTAGTATTATACAGATATTACTACTAAAGAAATGATCTGATTGTGGCGTTGTATTATACAGATATTACTACTAAAGAGCTGATCTGATAGTGACGTAGTATTATACAGATATTACTATCAAAGATATGATCTGATTGTGGCGTTGTATTATATAGATATTACAACTAAAGAAATGATCTGATTGTGGCGTTGTGTTATACAGATATTACTACTAAAGAAATGATCTGATTGTGGCGTTGTGTTATACAGATATTACTACTAAAGAAATGATCTGATTGTGGCGTAGTATTATACAGATATTACGACTAAAGAGCTGATCTGATAATGGCTTTGTATTATACAGATATTACTACTAAAGAAATGATCTGATTGTGACGTAGTATTATACAGATATTACGACTAAAGAAATGATCTGATTGTGACGTAATATTATACACATGTTACTACTAAAGAAATGATCTGATTGTGACGTAATATTATACAGATATTACTACTAAAGAAATGATCTGATTGTGGCGTA
>NW_013666861.1:59815-69756 GCF_000517525.1 Limulus polyphemus | reverse complement strand
AGATATTACTACTAAAGAAATGATATGATTGTGGCGTTGTATTATACAGATATTACTACTAAAGAAATGATATGATTGTGGCGTTGTATTATACAGATATTACTACTAAAGATCTGATCTGATAGTGACGTAGTATTATACAGATATTACGACTAAAGAGCTGATCTGATAGTAAACGTAGTATTATACAGGTATTACTATTAAAGAGCTGAGTGTTTCATATTCTTCCAAAGCTACACAACCTGTTTTGCATGTTGTCACAAAACTAATTTCAGAGTTTCCATGTAACCAAAGTGACATACACACACACACACACACACAACAATAAAAAAAGAAAGGGCGAGAGAATATCCTCTCAATCAAACTGAAGAACATTCGAATGGTGAGCTGATCCTCATCTCTAGCTTTATATATACTCTGAAAATCTGATGCACGATATATTAAATAAAGCGCGAGTTTCAGATTTGTGATTCTATCAGAAAAATTAGGTGAAAAGTCACTAAACAAAATCAGAAAAGTGTTTGTCACTTTTGAAAGGTGTTTTTCTGGTGTGATATTATGAAATAACCAAAAATATACTATTGTTAAGGGCTGAAATGTATCAGCTGAACTTTAGTAATTGATGGGCTATCTGTGCTCTGCCCACCACGGGTATAGAAATCCGGATTCTAGCGTTGTAAGTCCGCAGACATACCGCTGTGCCACTAGGGGGGGGGGGCTTAGTAATTGAATAATTATTAATGCTTCCAATTACTTTTATATAATAACAGACATGGAACAATTGATAACCCCGAGTGTGTGACGTTACTTACGCATTTTTATAATACATTTATTGAAAACATGGCCACACTAGTAATATAAGAATGGTGCTCTAAATAATCATTCCACAACGTATTATGCTTTGTTGTTTGTTTGTTTTTTAACTTACAGATAAAAAAAAGCATTATTCGCGGGAGGCAGTAACTTTCTACGTTGAATATAATGTTAGTTAAGTAGAAAACTCTCAAATTTCATCTTTAAGTTTTGATGTTTAATCAGTTATTTCTGTACTGGATGTTATACGCGCGTGACTTCCAAATGATTACTGTCCAAAAGAAAATGAATTTTACTTCTTTGATATTTAAACAATCTCATGTTTGTTTTCAATTTATATAATTACTAGTTGATAGGCGTCATGTCTTGTGTAATTTGTCTACGTATTCATTACATTGTAATACCTTAAGTTGATTCTGGTGATAACTCAGAAAAAATTCAGACTGTGATAAGTATCAATCCCTTGTACGAAACATTCAGTACAAAGTTAATGAGTTGAGAAATATTTCCTGAACCTAAAGCTTTAGTTTTAGTCTATAGTAACATAAAGAAAGGGGGGACTGCATTTTGAATAATGGTTTATAAAATATCTCCACCAATTTAATATACATATATATATTAACGACATCGCTTAACTTTTAATTTCCACATTTTCTACAAATTTACCATTTTAATGAAACAAAATTAAGCGAAAAACACGATTTAAGCTCATATACCGTGAATATTAATATTTTTCAAATTACACAATGGTATAAAAATTTAGAAATACTGAATATAATTTTAAATATATTAATGTTTAATAGTTGCACAGATATGGCAATATAGATTATTTTATGAAATCGTTGTTAATAACGACATTGTTTATTTTATCTTTTGTTTTATCATTCTTGTCTGAATGACATTCTTTCGAGTTTATACAAAAACATATTTACAGGGGACACCACTTTTCAGATTAATGAACGAACAGATTCACAGATGACATCATTTTTTCTAACGCTGTTTGAAAAATACGAGAATATGCGGGCCCGTATGTCTACTTATTTGTTGCACATACTATTAATCCAAAATAATAGTGATTTCCTTGTATTTACCAGAACAGAAGGAAACAAGCTCTTATAAAAACATATAATAGCAAAAGGTTTAAGTGATAGTGCCTTGAATTTATGCATTTACTGTTCCTAATAATATTCAGAATTCTCAGTTTCGATTTTACTGAAGCTCTACCTATATCCTGTTAAATGTGATTTTGTTTGAAATAAATACATTTAACTAAGGTATATTCTATTATGTAATTAATGCTATTTTCATTAAATGTATTGGTCATAATGTTTAACATGTTCTAATTTTACCATCATTTTATTTTTGATTAAAATATTTTTATCAAAGAGGTTGTTTTGCATTGTTAGCTTAGTATATGGACTTAGGACTAAACTAAATATCCTGAACTAGCTGAAACTCTTGAGATATTTTATGACGTGAAACAGCCAGTACCCAGTGAAAATTCTTTAATTCCTGAACGTTTCACCAATAACAACATCTTTTTTTTAGTTCGATATATATATATACTCTATGCTCGTCTATTCCAATCAATGAGGGAAATGACACTGTTATATCCTTTTAGGATCAACATAAAACTAATGTAGAACTACATAGGATCTTCCTACCTGATGCACGCAGACTCCTGGATTTTGCTTTACGTAATAATGTTTTCAGATTTGGAAAATACATTTTCCGTCAGATGCAAGTGGTATCCATGGTAATAGGGTGGATGTATCCTATGTTGTAATTTTTATGCATGCCATTGAGACTAAAGCAACCCGCGACTGGACACTTAGTGGAGAACAATCTCATGCCTTCTGGCTACGTTTTATTGACGATATTTATGGGATCTGGAATGATGGTTTGAACAACTTAATTCGTTTTTGTCATTTCCTAAACCAGATTAACGATAATATCAAATTTACTTTCTAATATGCTCTACCTGGTGAGCGCTTACAATTTCTAGACACTTCTACGGCTGTATTAGATGGTAAGGTGGTTAATGACGTATATAAAAAATAGCCCTAAAATAGTCGATATCTCTCATGAGCCATGAAGAGGGCTATGATTTTTAGCCAATTAACGATAGTTTCACGGATTTGTAACGAACTTGGTGATTTAATGAAGGCGAGGGTAGATCTCCGGAAATTTTAAAATCCAATGTTTTTTCCTGAAAGATTGGTTAACAAAATTTTCATCAATCATGATAAAATGAGGACTAAGAAAAGGAGTAAAGAATAAAATGTTGCATTTCTAATACATTTAACTAGTCCTAGGGTTAATAATATCATCAAGAATGCTGTGAGGGAACTGGGTTTGTCTATACGCTTGACGAAAAAGGATGGACGTTCGCTTAAATCTTATTTAATGCGCTCAGCATTTATACCTCGCGATTATAGTTCGAAGATCTATTGTATCGCATGTAAATTTAGAGGTTATAAAGAAATGTATGAATAAAGATGTAATTTACATTATCTCTTATGGTGTTTGTGGCGACAAATATATTGGAGAAACTGAGAAACCTGTAAAAGAGCATTCAATGGAACATCTTAGTGTAAATCTAATCACCCTTTTCGGATTAACACAGAGAAAAGAAATACCGCGGTTTCCTGAATAGGAAGTACAAGAAATGCTTTCTCACCAGATCTGAGAAGCCTTCAATTAATAGGGATAGAGGTTTGCCACTTTAAATGGTGGATTTATATATATATATATATATGAACGTTTTAACACCTTCTACTTTATTTTGTTTGTAATTAGTGTACATGTATAGTTTTAAATACATTTACTGTTTAGATGTACATATTTATTAGGCTTAAATTTTCCCGGGAGTCATCTTCTGTTTTCGATTTTAAAATTAATATTTTCTTCACCATTTTCATTATTATATTGTTATATTATATTAATTCCTTTCGCCATTTCATTGCTGATAACGTGATCACATGTCAGACGACACATATAAGAATAAATTGTTATTATTTTAAATTACCTCAATTGGTTTGTTCTCTTAAGACTGGGCTTGTATTATGTAGGGTGTTTACCTCTTGATAAAGACGTGAGATGAAACTTTGAGGAATTACGTAATTTTCACTGGATATTCACCGTTTCTCTTCATAAAACATTTTTACACTCTGGTGTGTACTACGCTGTCTGAATTCTTGTCGTGAGATATTACTGGGATAAAGGCCGAAAATATCGGCATTAGTAGTGAAGTACCCAAGTGATAAAAAAATGTATTGTAATATTTATAAGTAAAAATGTAAGAACAGTATGGGAGACCGGGGCTGATTGGTCACAATGCCAAGTTGACACAATGCCGATAACTTTGGTAGTCGTGATTGTTTCTTTGTTATGAATTTCGCGCAAAGTTACGCGAGGTCTATCTGCGTTAACCGTCCCTAATTTAACAGTGAAAGGCTAGATAGAGGTAAAGCATCTAGTCATCACCACTCACTGTGCTACACTTTTACAAAAGAATGGTGGGATTGACCGTTACATTATAATGCACCCTCGGTTGAAAGGGCGAGCATGTTTAATGGGACGGGGATTCGAACCCGCGACCCTCAGATTGCGAGTCGAGTGCCCTAAACACCTAACTATCTAGCCCGGTAATCGTGATATTATGACCACTAACACTTCCAGATACGCATCACTTGCTGTAGTTTCATTGTGATCGGAAGACTCTGTCGTGTCCAGAAGTGACAATTTATATTTTTGCATACGTAAATAAACATTTTCTTCTGTAAAGATATTGTTATATTAGCTACTTTGTTAAGCGAATTTAAGTTATATAGTAGTTTAAAGTGCATTATTTTGGTTAAATAATGATACACATGTTTGATGGTTGTTTCTGAGACGACACATACAAGTCATTTTATACAACATTGCTATTTGAGCCACGATGACGCATTTGAGTTTGGGCAGACTTACATGCGTGACAACTAGCCCCATAATAAGGAATTTGCTTGTAAGTTTTTATGTTATTAAAAAAGATAGATATAACATAAAAATATTAAAATACATTTTGATTAATGTTGAAATGTTGAAAAAGTTAGCGAAAATTCATTGAATTTCTTCCAAATTCTTTATTGCGTTGATTCCTTTCCATTGAATTTTATTTTTGTGATGTTTTTCTAAACTTTAAATTTCAAACTGTGTTTGTAGGCATTATGGTGTGAAACACTTAAAGTGTTTTTTATTTCACTTACTTAAATTTGCAGTAAATATATTGATATAATTAAAATGCTTTTGATATAATTTCATTCGTGTCAACTTACTCAAAAAACATGTGTCATCTTGTCCCATGCTCTGGATATGTTGACACACAGCGCACGCTTTTCTATTATGTTCATTTCTGAGAAACTTAACAAAGTGGTAAGTGATTTATTTTTGCTATGTAGGAGAGAAAGGTGTCTAGTTTATGTTGGTATCGAAAGTTCTTATCTTGTAGCTTATAGGTGACTTTTATTTATAAATTAAAAGTGAGTCAATCAGCTCTTGTCTCCCCTATATTTAATTAGCTATATCCATTATCGGGTTGAATTTTATTTTTGATCGAAGAAAATGGCTTGCACTGATCGGAAATTAATACTGAATAATGGAGACGAAAACAAAGACATCTACCGTTTGTTTACATTGAATCTGTCTAGTGGTATTGAACACAGACCTGAACAAAACTAATCTGATCTGGTGAATATTTTCATTCTAACGTTGTTTATGAACACAATCATTCATTCTCAGATACAGTATTTCAACATATCCTGTATAAAACAAGATGCAAACTGTTGGTCGTCCATCGCTTCTCTGGTCGTAAACTTTTACTCATCAACCTCATTGTTATGTATTAGAATTTCAAATGGCCTGAAATTGGGTTAATTGATAAATTTAAACTTAGTACTTAAACTGTTCTTTAGATTTAGCAGTTAAGTAAAAGCCGATATATAGACAGTTTATGATATTTGCTAACAGGATTGATACACACGATTTTCTTTTTTAACACAAATACGTTTTAATATACACACAACAGCAGTTATTTATTACAAATAGCTATTACAAACAATGATTTATAAACAAAAGTTTCACAAACTTACAAGCAATATAAAGTTTTATTTCTAGTCTGGAACTTCTTCGATATCTTATCGAAGGTTCACGATGATCGAGTTTATTACGAGTTGACGTCGGTATAACTCACTTAACAGGAAGCTAGCTAGCTTTGTCCTTCGTTATTCACCAGCCACACACACACCGAGTTTTCCATGATAGAGTTATATAGTGTTTTCGTAAAAATTCTAATGTCCGGTGAGAATCTACTGAAATTAAATGAGTTGTAATGTTCGAACTTTGTAAAGGTTTCTGGTCAAATATCTGAAGTTTTCCGATTGGTAAGCGTTATAACAATCACAGTTATAGCTTCCGAAGTTTATAGCTCACTGACTATAGCGAAATAATTATTGATACTCTCTTTTGGCGCGTCGCGTTGATTATATTTATAGCCGTGTGGAGGCGTTCTAGGAATTTCAGTTTTAGATAGCAATACTTAACTACACTTAAACGTTTATGTGTATACATATATTGTTGATTCCTACTCTCGAGAATTTTCCACAACTTTGGAGAATAGGTGGGAGTTTCGCAATACATCTTTAACACTGTAAGTTACGCATGTTTTTAAATATAAACTTAATCTAAACAACATCGATATTAAAATAAATATATAATAACGAACTCGTTACATTCATGAGGAACTTTCTTTATCGGAAGTATCAAATCGTTCCCAAGATTTGACAGGAAAATAAGCTAACACTCTAACGTTTTCCACAGAACGTGACAAGCAAGCTTGTAGAGAAGAACAGAACTCACACAACACAATGAGCATAATTTATGATTTCTTCTTATTCCTGATTTATACTTTACGTAAATATAAAAAAATTCAAACTCTTTCGCAAACTACATTTAAAAGAAAACATATTTCATTGAATCACATTCATAAAAGTATAATGGCCCTTAAAACATTTAAATGTTTCGGGCATTTATTATTGGGGAAAACGTCATTTTAGTTATATCGTGAAGGATAAGAATTTATTGTAATTATATATTTGTCTCAGCCAGCCCTATGGCTGCTGTATTGTGATGTCGCCACATCATATCCTCCCAGGGCAATCGTTTTGTGGTGTCGCCACATTTTAACCTCGAAAAGGCCACATTCCAGAGCTGTCGTGTTGTGATGTCGTCACATCGTAATCACGAAACAGCCACTTTACAGAGCTGTCTTATTGTGGTATCGTCACATCATAACCTCGAAAAGGCCATCTTCCAAAGCTGTCTTATTGTGGTGTCATTCCATCATAACCTCGAAAAGGCCATCTTCCAGAGCTGTCAATCCTAAGCTTTCTCGTGGCAAATACAAAAACCAAAAAGCTACAAATTTAGTATGCATCACAATAACTACCATTTCTCAGAATTTCGAAGTAATGATGTGACGGCACCACAGTAAGGCAGCTCAGGGAGGGGGCTTTTTCTAGGTTATGATATGACGGTACTATAATACGACAGCCCTTTGAGGTGGCCATTTCGAGGTTATGATGTGACGAAACCATAGTACGGTTATACCAGAAATGTTCTATTCCTAGAATAGCGTGTGTTTTTGTTTGTTTATTTGTTTTTATCGCACCCTGCGTCTTCTCTTCTGTAGTGCGTCTTAACAGAGCTTGACTTTGTGTTTTTATATTTTATTCCCATATCATTGATGATATAGTACTTGTGATACGGTGCCTCATCTGTAAAATCCATCTAAACCAGAATATATTCTAACACTGTCTTAAATTTTAACAGGAAATCTAATTAACTTTGTTTGTTTTAATGCAAAGTTGCACAATAGATATCTGTGCTCTGTTCACTACTGCGAATCGAAATTCGGATGTTAGCGTTTAAGTCCGTAAGCTTGCCGCTGACCCACTGAGGGGAAGAGACCTTTGTTTCCATTACTTGTTTTTAGATCAGTTATTTACATTATCTCAGTATTTTCTGATAATGCCTTGTGTTTTTTATCTTTAATGTTCTATGTTAAGTGTTAAATACATATTTTTGTTTCATGTTATACCTCAGGTTTAAATTATTCAACTCGTCATTTACATCTTTCAATTTATTTTTGACAACTTAATCTCCGAACTCTCATTTCTGCGCAGTTCTATTAGCTACCTGTGGATTAATTATTTTTTCCGGAAATACCACACTAAAGACACGTTTCTTTGATTCAGCATAATTTCTCGTTTTACTAGTTTCCTTTTGAGTGCTCTAGTTATGCCTGTTTTGTTGTCTAATATGGTTTTAGTATTCCATATTACACCTACAAAAAATCATATGTTAGAAAAACTGAATTCTAGAGCAATGAAAAAATATAAAGATGAGTGCATAAAAAATAAACTAGCCTAACTTTTCATCTACAGATATTAAGCTTAATGGAGTTCCATTCCTTGTGATCGATGGAGCTGGGCTGATGAGATGTTTGAAACAACTCAATATTACAAACTAAGCTCATCTTGAAATAGAACTGTTGTCTAATCTGAACTTTATGTATTTCATTTTATATGATATACTTCCCTATGATATTTCATCAAGAAAATCGAGATAAATGTTCTGGTGCCTATCAACAGTACAGAACATGCTTGTCTTTTAACATAAGCACAAAGCAATAAACTGCAATTGAAACGAACAAAAAAGGAACTTGCATTCGTTGGGTTTTCCACCAGTTACATTCTGACATACAAATAGGTTTCTTTCCTGTCCTTTCCTTATGGTTAATAAAAAGAAAAAAATCATAAAAAGAAAAATTATAACGTATATAGTTTACATTTCATGTAAAATAAGCTTATAAAGGTTAAAATGGTTTTTTTCCTATCTAAACTTATATGGAGATGCCAACGTTTCTATGAAAAACACACTGACAAAATCATCCCTGAAAGGAGATATAAAATGTTCTTTAAAATGAGTCTTTCTCTACTGTATTCTCTAGGCATTTGTTTCCAAGTCTTTTTTACTAAAATGTACCCTAGAGATAGGGTAAATAGATAGGGTGTATAATGCTATAATGACTTACAATGGCTAATTACCATAAGCTTGTAACATTGACTCAGTGGCCACTTATGTAGGGATTTTTGTAGTTTTGGTGTATTCATCCCTATCTTGTTTCTGTACTTTTTTAGCATTGCCATCCCTACATCATCCTTTTTTTTTCAAAAATTTTTATTATTTGTTTCCCCTCTTTTTATTAGACAACACTAATTAATATTAATGAATGTCAGTCTCTATGAAGGCAGCAATTTTAGCCTGGCGTGATGAATTGTCTTGATGGACATCATGTGTTGAAGTTAGTGAAATGCTATACTGCTTCTTAATTCCACAAGTTAAGATGCAACATTTTGGTGTGTAAGTCATCGTAACAACTTCAAGCATTGGTGAGCTAGCTCTTCTGACGCCAGAATCAAAATAATCAGTAGAACATTTGTCTGTTACGCTACTCGCCAGTTCTTTATCTTAGCGATGTTTTTTGGCTGAACTGAAGGGCTTAAAAGCTTTTGAAAACCTCAAAAACCTAGGTTATGTGTTTATGGAGGTCTCTTAGATTGTTATAAGAGTGATTTTTGACTACGATGAGCATTACATAATATGCGTCGGCCATTTGTTTTTCATGGCCCATTCCTACATAATAAAGACTATCATGCGTAGTGATAATTCTGTCAAGGATTTACAACATAAAACTTAGAGCAGCTTGCAACCTATTCAATGTTGTAATGTATAATAGTGTCAATGATTTATAGCATAAAGCTTGGAGTAGCTTTTAACATACAAAAAATTATAACTGTATTTTTCATGGGACAACTCAAAGCTTAAAATTCAAATATGGGTGTATTATATAAGTAACATACACCTTACTTAATCATTCATCTCCAATATAACTGGTATTTTTGCTTATATTTTATTTATTATGTTATGTGTTTGGTTTGCTTATCGCGCAGTACATCTATGAATTATAAATGGAAATAAAAGGTAGCATATTAAATATATATATATATATATATATATATATATATATA
>NW_013666861.1:46450-58864 GCF_000517525.1 Limulus polyphemus | reverse complement strand
GACTTATTGTACCATCTGCTTAACCAACTATCCTTCCTCTAACAAAAGCTGACAATTCGAGATAACTTTGAGTTCTAGGCATGTTGTAGCACAAGATAATTGGTGTGCGGACCATTTTCATTTATATAGTACCCTATGAACACAAATTAGTTAGCATAAATCGGTTAAGTGACGAAAAATTAAGGTGTCTATTTACTTGTGACCACTCAGTGTATATATATATATACATATATATATACATACATTATATATATATATACCTCTAACCGTCCAGCATGGCCAGGTGGTTAGAAGCACCACCTTTCTTGTCTCATTGTAATAGTTTTAAACATGTTTCTTAGTGCCTTAGTATTGCTCGGCATGGGCAGTTGGTTAGGGCCCCCGACTCGCAATATGAGTGTCGCGGGTTCGAATCCCCGTCATACCAAACATGCTCGCCCTTTCAACCGTGGGGGCGTTATAATGTGACGGTCAATCCCACTATTCTTTGGTAAAAGAGTAGCCCAAGAGTATTCGGTGGGTGGTGATGACTAGATGCCTTCCCTCTAGTCTTACACTGCTAAATTGGGGACGGTTAGCGCAGATAGCCCTCGTGTAGCTTTGCACGAAATTCAGAACAAACAATATACCTCTAACCACTTAGTAAGTTCTGTTAGATTTTGTTATATGTAAACACCAGAAGGATAACTATTCAGTTCAAATAAAATTTCGAATAATTTTTCATTCTAATTTATTATGGAATCTCTGATTATGAAAATAAAAACGTTTCAATGTTCATAGTTCATGCTACCGTGACATTAACACAAATATGTTCACCAATACGTAAATATGTAACGAAATTGGTTTTTTGTTTGAAAAAATGGCTAGAAAATATTTTCGCAGAAATGTCAATGATTACAGTTTTTTTATTGGATTATTTTACTGTAATAGAAAAGGTATATTTATAATCTGTGTTTTCTTTGCTTTTTTTTTACATTACTGACATTAAAAAGTACTCAATTCTTCAAGTACACGTTGACATTTAAAATTACTCAATTTTTCAAATACACGTTTCCAATATTTTCGCTTTACTTTATCCAAAATATGTATATCATTAACGAAAACTGTGTTTATGATATGATTTGTTGTGCATTTATCTCTGAACATGTAAAGTACTTTAAGCGATCTTGTTTTTAACGCCAGTCATGGCTTTCTATAGAATATTTCAAGAAAATATTTTAGCGGTCCAGTTTAGCGTGATGAGATTTCTTTTACCCGACGAGAATGTTTCATAGAATTCTACAGAAAAGGTTTAGTATGTCACGCAAGAAAGGTACAAAAATCCACACAGAGTAAAGGCTTACTCTAATCTTGAATTGTTATATATATATATATTGTATGCAGGATGTTCGTGTGTGTGTATGTTGGTGTATTTTTTCGTGTGTACATGACATTGTAATATCTATATGTATGTACTTCTACTTATGTATCGCACGGGTTTGCTACTTATGATAAGAAGTGGAGACGTTGATTTATACACGCACTCATTCCTACATCATTACAGTAATTACTGCAATTCAAGACTTTGAAACAGCAATCTAATTAAGTTATAAAAGGATTTACGTCAAATAAGTTAAACGAACGTGCGCACATGATGTAGTACGGCTCGAATTAATGGAGTTTGTTTTAGACATGACAGCAAAGTTTTCTGTTCCACACAGAAGTTATCTACAAGCTTAGAGTTGTTAGCTTTCTCTTTTTAATTTTTCAATCTTGTCTTTTCACAGAATAAATAATACAAAAGTAGCTCCATGTAACGGTAATATATATTATATATATGAACAGATACAAGGAAATAAATAAATCTTAAAAGATATATTTATATTCATATACTCAGGCATTCAGACATATTTACATAATGTGACTTATATGTTTAAAGACTAAATTTATCTTAATAATTGATGTACAAAGTTATAAGGCTCTATAAACTATCACATATTTCATGGCAACACTAGCTGCCTACTAAGGTCGAGGTTATCACTTTTTTCGAGAGTTACAATTAGTCATGTGATTGCATTACATAATTACTTGAGAACACGATCCTGTTAGAGAGCTTGATATTCGAGTAAATGACTGTAGCCCGAAGACGATATGGTAGATACGTAATATAGTGATAAGGTACGTATGTTAAGAAAAAACGAGAAGTAAATAGTTCTAGTTATATAGAAACGAGTGTTATTAGTTGACATATATATATATTGAGTATTTCAAAGACATTTCTGTTATTTATCGCTGAAAATAGCATTTTCTAAGAGATGTACAACCTTAAGACAATCTCGATAAATTTCCAAAAATTGGATACCGTAATATTGTAATAGATAAATCAGTTACATATAGTTATAAAGCCAGATAAACATATAGAGAAAAAATTAAATATTTATTGAGTTTGACATTATAGTATTGTATTCCATTGTTTCAAAAAAGAAAATTTCCCCACAGACAAGAAATATAAATCAGTTAATTATTACAAGAAAAGTCGTTAGTAGGCCGAGAAAGATTTGTTATTGGCGTCTCGACCAATCCGATGAGTAAACTGTGAATAGTATACATAGGTTCCAGTAAAAATCACGTAATTGATGAGATAAGAATATTATGCTTGAAATATTCTCCTGTGATTCTTTACCATAGTTTACGAGAATTCATCTCTACATTTAAATGAAAGTTTAGAGTTTATTCGAATGTACTTTGCTAATCGTTTTAAAGAAAAATGACATTAGGTTCAAACCTAAATGAAGGTTACACTGTTAGGATAGACGATTTTACTTGTCAATACTAACTAACTTACACTGATTAATATGTTTTATTAGTGAAAAATTCAGGATTATCATTATATTAAGCTAACATGTATTTAATTAATCTTTATGTATATGTACATAGATTACAGCATGTTTTTTGTTGTTGCTTTCAGATTTACCAATTTTTACGTCCTAGCTATTTTCTGAATTCTCTTTGATATAACATACACTACATGACTTCATTAACATACAAGGACTAAACAAAGTCATGTTTTTGAAACACGTCACTAATATCCAATCAAATTATCTGAAGATCTTAACAAAGGCCAATGATTAATGCAATATCTATATGAAAGCAACTTTGCCTATTAATAAACTGAAGTAACGCATTTACGAAGCTGTGAACTGTTTACTTGCAAGAACATTTACATTGCGACGATTAATGCGGCCCAAAATTGCATTTTTTCGATTTTCTCTTCATTCGTGCTTAAATGAAATTTTTGAGAGTTATATTTGCTAATAAACGAGAACTTTAGTTTATTCATTCTAAACATTTGGAAGACATAACGCAAGCAACATCTTGTTTCCTTATTAATCTTAGGCTTAGATTACCAAAATATAACGATTTTGTTTTAAACTTCATGCAACAAAAATTACTGAGCATTTTTTGTGATTCTGCTAATCAAAGTTCTGATAACAAATTATATTCATGCAGCTCTGTGGCTAAACTAAAACAAAAGGGACAGTCAAAATCTATCACTAGAACTAGAAGTACGTGAATACTATAACTGAAGTAATACACGTTGTCTAGTAAGAAGTTTGAACACGAGGTGTTCAACGCTGCCTACGAACTTTCTACCTTACGAAAATTTGCTGCTGTTAAATCTAATTATTATCCAACTGACTCGCTGGACCTTGAATAACAGTGACATTATAATTTGGTTAAAATGATGCTATTTATAAAGAGAGCAAACAGGAAGCATAAAATAAAAATAAATACAATTATGGCGCATGCGCAAACCAAATCTGTGTATTGTTAACAAAGGAAACACGATCGAAATTGTTTCCATTTAGTCTATTCTAAATAGAACTGTACAATACAGAAATATGCAACGTGGGTGCATTTTGTTTGTGTATAAAAATTTAATAATCTCTTAAATACATTCAATTCCAAACTGGCACAAACATGAAAGGCTAAGGTGCCCAGATTTTATAATTAGAAAGTACATAAATATCTAACCCTTTTTGGGAGGGAATATATCATGTTCTATTCCGCTAAGAAAAAAAAATAATTATTTTAAAAATAATCTTTACAAATTTTGAATATCTATTTTTAGTTATAAACGTTTCAGCCAGGTGCCACTGAATTAAGCTAATAATACCTTGAAGTTGTGATCTTCGGCTGGGCATGACATGGAGTTTGTTACCTTATGTGCGATAATATGTGTTAAGCTTACTTGTAAACGGCAACTTAATTTATTTCTCAGCGTGAAGTTCAAATTTCCAAGTAACGTGTTACTTAACTTAAAGTAAATGCCTTCATGTCCTAACGACCACAATAGTCATTTCAGTGTAATGATAACTTCCTTCAGATTTTCCGTCTTTGTTTTGAATGCCAGATGAGACATCAACTTTTTTTTCTTGTTGGAGCTTTTTTTTTTTCACTTTTGTTGTAATTTCATTTAGCAAAATATGGAAAGCCTTCTTCGTGTTCTTTTTTTCCTCACTGCGTCACATCTTGGAATTATTTGTTGTAATTACAAAAATAAAAATAAATAAAATACGACTTTGAAAGCAAGATAAGTCTTTTTTTATATACCCGCTTTC
Source organism: Limulus polyphemus (assembly GCF_000517525.1). Lineage (NCBI taxonomy): Eukaryota > Metazoa > Arthropoda > Merostomata > Xiphosura > Limulidae > Limulus > Limulus polyphemus. The sequence continues at coordinate 54,263 of NW_013666861.1, read as the reverse complement.
ATGATGAATAAGAAATTTTTTTCAGATTTTGCTGCAACAAAAGTGTAAAGTAAATTAATGTCAATACATCGAATGTCCCTTCTCTCGACAACAGTGAAAATTGTATTTACATCATATTCTGATATTTATTTTCACGTCATTTGATTATGAAAAACACCTTACAGTATATATAATTTTTGCCTGATATTTACGTAATTGTTTAGAAATTTTCAAAAGCTTGCATTAGATTTTTTGTCATAAACGAATTATGTTACTTAACGTACGCATTTTTCAGTTTTTTCTCTTCTTTCGTATATGAATATAAATTTCATAATTTCAATGAATCGTTATAACCATGAACCATTTATTCTAAAATTCGAGCTACACAATTTTCAAATTGGAATAAAAATATTTCTCTCCAGTACAAAGTAATATTCCTCATCACGCAAGTGAAATCTCTGTTGACTATGTATATATAAATTAAGTTATCCAGATTGAAATCATTGTAACTGTTAATGGATTTGATACGATTTTAAACTATCTTACGGAAGAAATAAAGATGGCCAATTTGAGCAGATTTGCAAACACTATTTTCCTTTAATTACATGGTTTCAGTTTCTTTGCGTCATATATATATATATATATATATATATATATATAAAACTCCAAGAGTTTAACTTTTTATTTGAAACTTTCCAGCTGCGTTTCGTGAACTTTAATTAGTTCCCAAAATGTTTAATTTCTCTAAAAGTACTTAAATCGTATCCTAAATGTCATTGCATTAGTTAAGTTCCACAAAATCACACCTAACAAGCATGTTACTACTTTCTCAGATACACTGACATAAATTATTCATATCAATAGCAGGGTTTTCTCTAAAAGTACTTAAATCGCATCCTAAATGTCATTCCACTAGTTAAGTTCCACAAAATCGTACCTGACGAGTATATTACTACTTTCTCAGATACACTACGACATAGATCATTCATATCAATAGCAGGGTTTTTTCTCTAAAAGTTTTTGACTGTTTGATTACCTGTTCAACGACTCTTGTGCCAATATTAACTGTGGGAAGCCATGTAACTCGACAGACTTAGGGGTGTGGCATCTGCAGAAGTGAAATTTACTTGAAATGGAACGAGACTGAGAGGCGACTGAATTCGTAGAATCAGAAATATATATTTATTGTTGAAATATGTGTAAAATGTTTGTGAATTAAAGAACTTTTACTTCCTTAAAACTTTAAGACTGGATACTTATAAAGATGAAAACTGTATTAAAGAACATTTAACTTTTTATTACAGAATTAAAGGTCTACTATATTGAAATGTTTATTATTGATGTTACTAAAGTTCTCTATATTCTCTGTATGTTCTCTATATATTCAATATATATGTTCTATATATTTAACTGGAATCAATACATTCACGCTGTAAAAACAAAGACATATGGACAGTTTTATCTGGTTATTTGCAATACCTGGAAAACAAATTCTTTATTCAGGTGATAAATTGTTAAAACTTCTTGATAACTTTTAAACCCAAACAGATAATAAGTGTCTTAAATTCCATCACCATAACACGAATACATTAGGTTAGATATTTCGCTGACTAATTACTAATTTTTAATATAAATATTTTATCAGAAAATAAAAAGAAACATAAACAGCATAAAACTTAACAAGACATGCTAAAATGTTTGCCCTAGATCTGCACAGTTTTCACTTTACATGTGCTTTCTAGTGACGATTAAAGATGGCATAAAAGTGAGAAATTTCAAACGCCATTCAATTAAAATATTTATTGAATTGGCTTCATTTTATTATAACTTATTCTAATGGTTTTTCTTTCCAACAGTTTTATTGAAGTTTGAACTCCGTTTTTTCTCATAGGATAAATTTTCTCCCCAGTGGTTATTGCTGATTAGGATAAACTTGCTCTCCAGGTGTTATTGCTGATTAGGATAAAGTTGATCTTCAGGGGTTATCGCTAAGGTTAAAAAAAAAAAAAAACAAGTTGGAGTTTCCAATCCGAAAGGCATCTTATACACACGTGGCTAAAAAGCCAAGTCAAAGACACGTAGAATTCTGTGTCTTTGAATCGAATAACGAGATTGATTGTCATTGTTTAAAACTCTCTCGCAGTTATAAAGTGTAGAGCGTGTTCACGTGTCGACTCCGCACCCTCGTTCCGCAGCCCGACATGCTATATACCAGGACACGCCTGGCCAGAGTTGCTTGTTCTGTCATTTTAGTTTTGTTTTCCTGTTTTAAAGGGGGTGAACGTTTCTGAGGAAAGTTGGAGATACAATCAGTTCCCAATATCTGCAAAGGTTGTTGATAGTTACATAGACGCAAAGTCTAAATAATATATATTTCGTATATGATCACTTTCATTAGGCCTATACTCGGAAGTTAAGAGACAGAAATCACTAATTAGGCAAACACTGTAAATTCAAATTAAATTACACAACACTTAATATGACAAAAGGTTGAATGCTCGCTGATAAAAGACGCTGCCCTTCTAACGAGATGCAGGATTGCCGCCCAATTCATAGAGAACAAATATATAATTAAAATATTACTACATAGCAGCTAACATTATGCTAGGACATGTTTGTCGACTACATAAGTTTTTATGAGGATAAAATAATTCTTAAAGTATCTGCTGTATTAATTTTAATTTCCTATCAGATTTATCTCCACAGTTAAAGTAATTTTTAAATTCTCTAATTCACGTGTTTAATGTCCCCTAGTGGCACAGCGGTATGTCTGCGGACTTACAACGCTAGAAACCGGGTTTCGATACCCGTGGTGGGCAGAGCACAGATAGTCCATTGTGTAGCTTTGTGCTTAATTACAACCAACCAATTGCGTGTTTAAAGACAGACTTATAAGCGATTGAAACAATTATCATCAGTAACGTGCCCCTGTTTTTCTGCTTTTGTGCCCCAAAAGTGCCCTTTTTCTCAGTCATAATAACTGTCCACAAATACGAAAAGACACGCCTGATTACCCTATGTGTACCAGAGGCAACCCACAGTCCACATAGCCTCCCCTAAAAAAAGTCTTGCTTTGCAATGTCTGAAAAGTGACCTTTTATTTCAATGAGCCTCTGCTTATTTTTAACATCCTCTGCTCATTACTAATTATCAATAACTTTTAATCAAAAGTAAGCTAACTCGCTGCATCAGAGCTAAAGCTAAGTTCACAAATTAATAAAAATTAATTCTGTATGACAGAGTGACTAGAAGTTCAAAATGTCTTAAGTCAGTATACAAGAAAACTAAAGCCCATAATGATTGCTTGGACTCAAACTTAAGGCCCATCAGGAGTTTTCTAACCATCCGTACACTTGTCTCTAGCTTAGAGAGCGCGAGTTGACCCTGTGGTAGAGTTTTGAATTTAGGATTTGGCGAGCCGAGTTCAAACTCTTGCGATACCACAAAATATCTCTAGCTTAGAGAGCGCGGGTTGACCCTGTGGTAGAGTTCTGAATTTAGGATTTGGAGAGCCGAGTTCAAACTCTTGCGATACCACAAAATATTTCCCGCACTTTAAAGCTGTGAGTGCGTTATAAGAGTATTAGACAATCCCTTAGCGTAGATGGTGAGTGGCGTGGTTCTGCTGACTGGCTGTCTTGTCTCTGGTCAGTATTAGGAGCGGCGGCAGACAACCTTAGTAGCTTAGCCATAAATACGTATACTCTAGTTTAATTACCACATCCCTTGTTTTTGCTCAAATATGGTTGATCATCATCCACGAAGCATTAAAAGTACAACTCCAGATCAACGATACCACGTGACGTGCATAATAATGATCTCATGTGGAGTTTTGTCACATCGGTTTCCTGAGAAGAAGAAACAATGATCTTCAGAAATGTGTAGTCCGCGTGGACAGCACGATTTCGAAACCTTCTTTGAAAATCCAAGCCTAAAGTATGGTAAGTGTAATCCTATTTTTGTGTGTTAACAGCGTAAAGGATTAGTAAACTTGCATATTTCGGATGCAGATATTCCTTCAATTTATATAAAAAAAATCCTTCATAGGTGACACAGGAAAATAGTCAACGTCCCATAATTATGTGTGTAAAACTGCTTATGTATGCGCATAATTTTCTAGGTTTATATAGTAAACATACACACACGAATTCTCTCTCACACACACACACATATGTATACAAGTATCATTAAATTATCTAAATTATCCGACTTTAGAATTTTCACGATGTACAAATTAACTTTACTTAAGGAAACATGAGCGTAAATTTTGTGTACATGTTCCCACATGTCTACTAAGATGATGCATCTGGCTTCAATCAATCACTGCAAGTTACCGCCATCAAACCTTCTTCACAGCTTTTAAGTAGTCTTTTTCCGTCAAACGCTTGAATAAATGATGGCGAATTACCAAGCACCGTCAATAAATTAGCGAGGGAACACGAAAGAGGTAGCTTCCGCTTTAAGCAGCTTTTCCTGTTTATCACTAAACCCAGAAAAGCCTCGAAGCTAGCCCTTGTATAAACCTATGGTGTATACGTACTTCACAGTCTTGCTGTGAATAAATAGATATTATATGCGTTTCTTTACTTTGAATATTTCAGTTCCTTAGTATAATGAAATACTTCTGACTTATCCTTTGTCATAACTTAGATGTAGTTCTTCTGCAAAATTAAAAATAGCAAGTCAATATAACACCCTTCTTCGAATGCAAAGTGAAATTCCTCTCTTCGGTAAGAATGTTTGACAAAATTTATTCAAAAAAAAATTCAATTACAGCCATGTTTTACAGCTTGTTTGTTTGTTGTTAAGCGCAAAACTACATAATGTTATATTTATGCTGTGCCCACCACGAGTACCTAAGCCCAGTTTTTAACATTATGTGTCCTCAGACTTACCACTGAGCCATCGATAAGCCAAATGTTCTAAAAGATTTGTAAAGCATAATAAAAATATTTGTTTTCCACTCAGAGTATAACTTTGAACGGTTGGCTGAATCTTGATATTGGGATTGTCACTTGTCAGTTTAGTTACATATATGATGTTTGTGTGCGAGAGCTTTTAGTGAAACCGGAGTTGGAGCTTTAATAGCAATGTCCCTAACTGGCCGTGAAACTTATTACCAGTATGAGTTAATATGACTTAATTTTAACTTAAAATGATGAAAACTAAAATGAGTAATTATTCTAATTATAAAGCTGTACAAATTGTTACGTATTAGAATTTCAATACTACAATACTCGAGTGTAGTAAATGTAGTAAATCAAGGACCATGTGCGTCTTATAATGCACAAGTTATTTATAGCACCGTTTCTCTTGGCTATACTTTTCTTCATAAGTTGCAGCTTTTTGTTTTCATAAGAAAAACAAAACGTGTGTAGTTAGGTTACTTTACTTTCGTGTCATGAATGCACAAAAGTATTTGGAATAAGGTGTGTTAAAAATTAAATTTTCAATCTTCAAAAACTTATAAATATTGCTTCAAGGTAACACAACCGTATATTTACATTTCGGTCTAACTGTTGGTTTTTAGATGGATTAAACTGATGGAAAAAAATTAAAGCCCCAATTCCCAGTTTTACGTTGGTTATCTATTTTATAAGTTTGTTACAAAAGGTAAAGAGAGTGGTATTGGGCAGCCATTTTGAATACTTTTCCATTAAATAATATCGCTTGAATTATATTACCCTTGTTTAAATAAACCCTTACTTCAACAGAAGTGACGATAATTATTAATTCACCCAAGCCAAATGATTCTGTAAATCTTTCTTCGGTTAATTTTCCTTTCAGAAATGTGACATAGAAGATTATATGGTAAAAATAGATCTGAAATTCTACTATTTTTATACATCTCTTTTACGTTGTTGGAAAATACGTTTACATATAACAACATGTACATTAAATCTTTTTAGAGAAGTTTTGGATGCAAAAATTGAAGTAAATTGAATATTATCTCCGATTTTTATTAAACTTATTCTAATGAGCCATTACATAAATCTTCGATACAAGCATATTTAAAAAACGTATTCTCTGTTTTAGGTAGAACTATTAGAAATAATGCGATTCAAACTTTCCAAGTTTATATTATGCTTAATAAATTACAATGTTTATTTACTACAATTTATTAAGGATAATATAAAATTATTTATAAATAGAAAAATAAGTGTTTTCTCACCATTATCTAGCTTCAAGAAAAACATACTTTTTAAAACACTATACAGAGTACAGATTGCCCATTGTGTAGCTTTGTGCTTAATTACAAACAAACAAACAATGCTAAAATCAGGGGTTCAATTCCCCTCGGTAGACATAGCAGATAGCCCGATGTGGCTTTGCTATAAGAAAACACACACACAGTCTTATAATTACACACGGCTTTCATATAAAGTTTCAAGCACTCTAGATATGGACAATGTCTCCCATTCTTTCTAGTTTTCTTTACAGTTTATTTCAATTTTTACCGTTTAGATGCCGAACATTCTTTAAAAATGTATCTGTAGTCTTAACCTATCTGTTTTCTTCTCTGTTGTACAGATACTACTATATTTAAATAAAATTTATATAATCAGAAAGAAAGAAATATTATTGTCCATCGCACTGTGGTAAAAATATATATATAGAAAGGAATTCTTTACGACCACTCAGCTGCAAGGAATCTTATTTTACTATTGCTGCAAGGAATCTTATTTTACTATTGCTGCTAACGACTGGAATACTAACAAACTTTGAAAAAGTAAATTGTTTAATAATGAGTCGTCAAGTAGTTTTTTAGCAATACTTTTCAAGTTGCTGATAAAGATGGGAAAATTTAGTAGCGTATCCAATATACATCGCCATATTATCGACGTAAGGAATACGATTTTTAGAAGATGTGTCTTAGGGAGTATAGTAATAACAGTCTAGTATGTTAGCAAAGAGATTAAAGAGTTCTTCAACTTCTTAAGCTTCTCACTTTAAATGTATCTTGCGTTATCAGAACTATATTAAAGAAGATATGAAGATTAGAAACAAAATACATTCCGCATACATCAAGTATCATACTTTATAATGACAATTATAAGCGGTAAGCTTGAGGACTCATAACAATAAAAATAGGGGCTCGAGATCCAAGGTTGGCACACCGCAGATAGCCCATTGTGTAGCTACGCGATTAGAAAACAATAAACAAGAAGGACAAATAATTTCACATAAGGACCGTTTTGAAACAAGTATCCTTACAATAAAAACTTAATATACAAATATGAAGTATTAGAAAAGTACAAATTGATCTAATTGCATCTGAATTAATTAGAAAATTAATACAGATTATTCGACTATTTAGTGTCACTCGAATGATAATTGATTATTTAGAATTTATTACGTCATTATGATGAGCTGTTGAGGTCTTACTTTGCGTGGGTTATTAAGTGTTTTGGTAAATGAAAAACAAAAAGTGTTAAAACCACCAGATCAATCATCCATGACATATAAGCGATATTTATTACCTAATAGTATTGTCTACCATCACCTACCTGGTAATAGTAAAATCATGCAAATGTTCACCAGAAAAAAAAAAGAAAAACATTTTTGAGGTTCTAAAAACTTTTAAGTAAGATCATTTAGATTTTTAACTCCTAAAAATACTAAAAAGTGTTGAAAATTATATAGATTAAAGGGAAATATATGTGGAGTTCCAAGTGCTGCGAAAGTTTCCCAAAATGAAATCGCTGTTCAGATTAACTTTTTTGATTAGCTGATGGCTTGAGCTCACTAAATGATTTTTTTTTATTTGATTGGTTTCTTAAAGTACATATCTTTCGGTACGTGCATGAACCTCATTAATATTTCCTAACGCTAC
>NW_013666861.1:41254-46353 GCF_000517525.1 Limulus polyphemus | reverse complement strand
GTAAATGAATTATATTAAATACTTATAGTGAAATGCACTGAATGTTGCTTTCTGTTAGTGTTTGTTTCTTTGCTTGCTTTTGGAATTTCGTGCAAAGCTATTTAATGGCTATCTACGCTAGCCGTCTCTAATTTAGAAGTGATAGAAGACAGCTAGTCAACACCACTCGCCCCCCAGTGGCACAGCGACATGTCTGCGGACTGACAACGCTAGAATCCGGGTTTCGATACCCGTGTTGGGGAGAGCACGGATAGCCCATTGTGTGGCTTTGTGCTTAATTACAAACAAACAAACAACAGCACTCACCGTCAACTCTTGGGCTACTCTATTATCGAAGAAAAGTGGGATTGACCGTCATATTATAAGCCCCCCATGGTTGAAAGGGATGGCATGTTCGGTGACAGGATTCAAACTCGCGACCTACAGGTTAAGAGTCGAGTGCTCTGTCTATCAGACCATGCTAGGCCTTTTTGTTATTGAAAAAGAATGAAATCGGGTGACAGCTAAGCTAGTTTGCATATTATATTTTATAAAAATCACATCGGCTTTCTGTTGCTTTGTTTTTGTTACAATTACTGAAAACGAGAAAATAAATCTAAATCCATAGGAATAACCAGTGATTTTTGTTGTTGTTGTTGTTGTTGCACCCCCTTGCAGCAGTTGCAAACTCTAGTTTCCTTGTTTAGTACATTAGAACATAAGTACATGAAACATTTTGAAAACACGATTAACTGTTGACTTACTTCGTTGTATTCATTTTTGTTTCATTGTTCACTTTTTTACCATATATGTGTATTTTATGGACATTACTACCCTTCTACTTTATTAAACCTGTTTCATGTAAATTATTCCCGCCCTATTTTAAGAAAAAAAGTGTATACTGCGTATCAAATATGTAACAAATCAACTTGTTTATCATGTGTGCCGAGTTAAACGTATGTGCACAAATAAATATGTGCAAGACTACCCAGTCTTGAGAACTGTCAAAAATGATATTGGGTTAAAACTGTTGTTACCAGTTTTGTGGATTTAGGTCAGAAGTTGAAATGGCTAAGACGCGAATGTGCCGCTGTAGGTAGCACATTTTTTTTTTCTCTTTGTTTTTCAAATTCTTTCTGTTACAATATTATCATAATGTGAACCAACTAAAATGGAAAAGATATCTCCTAAAGGCTTAGAAACACCATTTTTAACTGTGACTAAGTTAACATTAATTGTACAGAGTATCACAAACAGTTAATAATAAGCTAATGTCATGTAGTCCCACACTGGGTCAGCGATAATTTTATGGACTTACAACGCTAAAATCCGGGTTTCGATTCCCTGTTAACAACAGAGCACCGATAGCTTATTGTGTAGCTTTGTGCTAAAACCAAAAGAAACAATAATGCTATATTTAGAAGATGTTACGTAACAAACATGTTTTTCCGACCATTAATTGTTTATAGTAAAAGAGTTATACGAAGCCGCCGCTGAGTGGGGTGTAGGATGACAAAAATAAATGACATCACTCCTAATTCACAATATTATGGAGCACATTTAATGGAACTACACCAATGACTTATATGTAAGGTGGTTAAAAAGTGACACCACTCCTAATTCACAGTATTATGAAGCACATTTAGTGGCATTGAGCCACTGAATGATATGTAAGGTGGTTAAAAAGTGACACCAATCCTAATTCACAGTATTATGAAGCACGTTTAGTGGCATTGAGCCACTGAATGATATGTAAGGTGGTTAAAAATATTATTATTATATTTTGAAGTTGAATTTAATTAAGCAGTTTAATTGGACAAGTAGACTATGTTTTTGTGGACTTCTCCTGTTAGTGCTGATTTCCTTAATAGTTATTCCACATACGTTGGAAGCATATTCTAAACATAAAAACAACCTTAGAGTAAACTCTCTCTCTCTCTCGTGTCATTTCTTTCTTACTTGTCTTTTAACCAACTATCTTATATTTAGCGACTCCTTGTATGAAAAAGCTAGCGGTCTCCTATAATCGGTGACCTCTTCATGTTACATTAGAGCCAAACAAAACTGAATCCTCCTATCAGAACAAAATACGTTATTGACACCTTTGTCACCTGATCACACAATTACCCCAGCACTACTGTTGATTTCATTCAGCACCTAGGTTTTCAGAACACAAGTATTCAGTTCAACAGTGTCGATAGAAGATTACAACAAGCTGACATTTTTAGACATCTTAAAAGGTCGCTATGAACACAATATAACTACAGAAATCTACTTACACTTTGTATTACGCATTATACAAATCCGACTTATAAGTGAGAGAAATGTTTGATCAAAATACCAACAAGGATTTCGGCTCATGAAGACTTTTTCAAGTTAATGGATACCACCAAGCAATCACTGAAAACAAAACTTGTATACAAGCACCAACTAACAATCCTAACTCCACCATCTCAATACCATGTATACATGCACCAACAAACAATTCTATCTCCATAATCTCACTACCATGTATACAGGCACCAAGAAACAATCCTGACTTCACCATCTCACTACAATATCTACAAGCACTAACAAACAATTCTAACTCAGCCATCTCACTACCATGTCACCAGGAAACAATCCTGACTTTACCATCTCAATACCATGTATACATGCACCAACAAACAATTCTATCTCCATAATCTCACTACCATGTATATAGGCACCTAGAAACAATCCCGACTCAACCATCTCACTACCATGTATACATGCACCAACAAACAATTCTATCTCCATAATCTCACTACCATGTATACAAGCACCAACTAACAATCCTGACTCAACCATCTCACCACCGTGTATAAATGCACCAAAAAACAATTCTATCTCCATAATCTCACTACCATGTATACAAGCACCAACAAACAATTCTATCTCCATAATCTCACTACCATGTATACAAGCACCAACTAACAATCCCGACTCAACCATCTCACTACCATGTATGTATACAAGCACCAACAAACAATTCTATCTCCATAATCTCACTACCATGTATACAAGCACCAACTAACAATCCCGACTCAACCATCTCACTACCATGTATACAAGCACCAACTAACAATCCAGACTCAACCATCTCACTACCATGTATACAAGCACCAACTAACAATCCCGACTCAACCATCTCACCACCGTGTATACAGGCACCAACAAACAATTCTAACTCCACCATCTCACTACAATATCTACAAGCTTCCGGTTCTGTCAAATTTTTATACAAAATATGGCTCCAGCTTCCACTGGTTTACCTATTTTGACTTTAAATGATATTTGGTTTATTGAACTTTGTTGTGAAAATTTCAATTATTTTCTAAGTTTTTAGAACTGGGAAAATTATTCAAAATATTATACTGGTTTCTTTCAAATTTGTGTCTCATGTTGCATATGTGCTTACTTGTAGAAGAATTCTGCAGATTTACTACCAGCATGTTACTTCCGTGCCCTATTGGTAGTAATAAATATATATATATATATACATATACATCTGGAGTGTAAAGATCGTTTATCTAAACTTTTATCACAACATTGGAGTCAGGGTTGTTTCTTGGTGCCTATATACATGGTAGTGAGATGGTGGAGTTAGTTTACATACCACCCAACCACACGACCAATTAGATATCTTAACAGTTAGAGAATTCTCTTACGGTCGCGCTATTTCTGTATTATATCAAGCACAACCTTTCTTGTCTCATTGTAGTAGTTTTAAACATGTTTCTACGAAAGAGTGCCTTAGTATTGCTCGGCATGGTCAGATGGTTAGGGGCCCCCGACTCGCAATCTGAGGGTCGCGGGTTCGAATCCCCATCCACCAAACATGCTCGCCCTTTCAGCCGTGGGGGCGTTATAATGTGACGGTCAATCCCACTATTCATTGGTAAAAGAGTAGCCCAAGGGCTGGCGGTGGGTGGGGATGACTAGCTGCCTTCCCTCTTGTCTTACACTTTTAAATTAGGGACGGCTAGCGCAGATAGCCCTCGTGTAGCTTTGCGTGAAATTCAAAACAAACCAAGACTCAGTATTAATATGATAATTCCACGTTGAACTATTATTGTAGGTTATGGCTCAAGATTTTGTAACTTGAAAAACTGTCTGTTTAATGTCATACATTTTCTGCTTAGAGTTATGCAGTTCCTTGCCTTTTACTCTCTAGTTTCATGTGATAAAGAAACATTTCAAAGTACTAATCCAAAAGTTTGTTTTAAGGCTGTTGATATATAAAATGGGCATTTAAAGGTTCTCCAAATGCCAACTTTATCAGAAGGTGATCCAAAACTTGGCTTCGACCTTGTATGTTTCCACCCCCTTCCCAACTATTTACTTCTAGGTTATATTTGTTAATATTTTCAAGTTGTGTCACTGAACCCTCAACGTCGAGGTATTTTCCTAAACTACTTTGTTTTGTTTTTTCTTCTGCTTTCTCACTCACTTTGTACAAATTTCAATGTCAGCGTTTATGGTTTATCATGTGATTCATACAGCTAATAGTTGTTTATCATGTGACTCATAAAGCCTAATAGTTCTTTATAGTGTAACTGGTGCCCCAGTGGCACAGCGGTATGTCTGTAGACTTGCAACGCTAGAAACCGGGTTTCGATACCTGTGGTGGGCGGAGCACAGATAGCCCATTGTGTAGCTTTGTGTTTAATTCCAAAGAAACCAAAGTGTAACTGGTAAAACCTAATAATTGTTTATTATGTGATCGATAACGTTAGTTGTTTATCGTGTGAGTGGTGGAGCCTAATAGTTCTTTATCTTGTGACTGATAGAGTCTGATAATTGTAATTCATGAGACGGATAAAGCCTAATAGTTGTTCATAGTGTAACTGGTGAAACCTAATAGTTGTTTATCGTGTAAATGGTAGAACCTAATAGTTGTTTATCATGTGACCGATAACGTCTAATAGTTAGTTGTTTATCGTGTGACTGATAGAGTCTGATAATTGTAATTCATGAGATGGATAAAGCCTAATAGTTGTTTATAGTGTAACTGGTGAAACCTAATAGTTGTTAATCGTGTAAATGGTAGAACCTAATAGTTGTTTATCATGTGACCGATAACGTCTAATAGTTAGTTG
>NW_013666861.1:18288-40438 GCF_000517525.1 Limulus polyphemus | reverse complement strand
AGGATATAAAGATACCGAAATTGACAGACAGATTGGAAAAGCTAACAACACTCAACGAAAAAAATTCTTAAACAGTGTAACAGTAATGTTTCTAACATAATTCCTCTTGTTATTATCTATCACTCTAGCCTCTGAAAAAAACCAAACCAAGAAACATTTTCATCCACTACAACTGAATGATTGCTGTAGACAAATATTTCCTGAAGTTCCATTGTCTCCTTCTGAAAGAGCACAAGTCTTAAAGTTATCCTTGCCCATACAAGAGCGAATTACACCCCACCAAAGAATGGATGTTATCAATGTAATAAACCTCCTTGTATAATCTACAAGTTCATGAAAACTACTGATTCGTTTTCCGACAAATATGAACAAAAACTTTAAAATCTGTAAAGAAATTACTTGCACAATATCATTTACCTCATAAAGCGTAAGAAATGCATTACCAGCATGTAGGACAGACACACACGACTCTTAGCGTTTCAAGAACCATAAATCTTCTATTAACACCAAAAACGACCTCCCTGTTGCCCAACACTTTAACCAAACCAATCATTCCATTAACGGTGTGACTCTCATCAACATTGAAACCGATTTCAAAACTAAAGCTGACAAAGAAATAAAAGCCTATTGGTTTACCACTAAATACTGTTCAGCCTTGTGGAATAAATCTAGACCATGAATCCAATCATTGGTTAGTTCTCTGTCAAAAAAATAAAGTTTTTCTTTCTGTAGTGTGCATTCTCTATTTTTATCTTTTATCTTTCTTAATACTTGTTATTTATTTATTTGGGATAATAATTATCCACGTTTATCCTTTTAACACTAATATTCCAGTCTTAATTCTATCTGCTTAACAATTTCTTTTTCTAGTCAATTTTCGTATCTCACCTTTATTTTACTTTATCAATAGTCAGTGTAGCTTCTCTTGACCATTTTTCATTTTTAAAACAAAACATCTCTAGCCTATTTATATCTAACTTTCTTGTTTTCCGTCATATATTGCACCGGAAATGAGACATACTTAGAACCTTTTTTACATGGTCATTCCCAGTTTGCCTCAGAAGAAGAAAGGTCCACCTTTCGAAAGTGCTCGGATTACAGGGTTTCTTATATTTGTGTTAAATTGATTTCTTTTGAACCTACGTGTTTTCTTAACATCATAAGAGTCTAATAGTTGTTTATCATATAACTGGTAGCGTCTAATAGTTGTTTATCATGTAACTGATAGAGCCTAATAGTTATTTACCAAAAGCTTCTTAATTAATTTAATTCCACTTCACAACGGTCTTGTTTAATTCCTAAATACCCATTGTTAACGTTGTTTTTTCTCGTTTTTGCATATATTATTCTGGCACAGCGGTATGTCTGCGGACTTACAAAGCTAGAAACCGGGTTTCGATACCCATGGTGGCCAGAGCAATAGCACATTGTGTAGATTCGTGCTTAATTACAAACAAACAAACAAAATCATATATCATTTAACCTTTCTGAAAAATCGAGCCAGGAATCAGTCTACATTTCTATGAAACTCGGTTAAGTACATTATTCCACGCGAACTTCGATTAGGCCCCTCAAATAGAAAATTAATATCCAATTTACTTATTGATTTTCTTCTGCGTGTCTTTTTTTCTGTCTCTTAAAAGAGCTTTAACCAGACCGACCTCTGCCTGCCTTCATATCGTAACACAACGAATCTTTTTTGTTAGTGTTTCTCAAGACATTCAAACTGTACTTTCTATTTCCTTTCCAACCTAAAACTTCTTCATGTAGAATAGTAACATACATTTTTGTTGTTACTTCCGTCTACCCTCAGAGATCTTAACGTAATTTTCTGAAACGTAATAAGATGACCCAAATTGTCATTCTTCTTCTGAGACCTTACTCATACCCCCATCTTTTTCAATTCGCAACAAACTATTCTCAAGATAACACTCCTATATCTGTATAGCTCCATTGTTCACTCATTAAACTCATTTTTTCCTATTTCATCTCTTTAAGGATGTTAATAATATCACTAAGGAATTGCCCTTTCTCTGAGTTTTAGTCGCTACCAGTACTCTCTCCTGTCACATTTCTATTAGTATATTTCCTTCCCTCTCTGGTAATTTATTTTTTCGTCTGATATTCTTCCTGATATTCAGCCTATCTGAGTTTCATTGTGTTTCTGGCCCTTTCTTGTCTTGTGATGTCAAGTTGAGTTCTTTTTTTGTTTTGTATAACCAGTTTTGTTTGTCTTTTTCACATATCATAAGATGTTTGTTCTCTCTTTCCATTTCAAACTTTTGTGAGTTGCCAAAGGTGTGGCAACCACCTAGATTCACCCTAAACACTGTCATGTTTCGTCGTCCCTCATATAGGATGAAAAACTCAGCCTTACTGTGAAATGAACGTCGAATCTTAAATAGTAAAAAAACTATCAACTCATACGTGAATTCGAGGACATTTGATAGATCGACAACTTACATAAAAAGGAATTATTTTTCGAATAATGAAATAAATTGTTATAAAAACGATAAGTTTTGCACTACTAATAGGATATTCATTTCAAAATTTAATTTCTATATCTTAAACATGATACAGAAGATATACAGTGAGTTTCTCGAGGGTGACAACATGTTCTCCAATATTTTTTGTTGTTAAACACATATTTTAGTATTTATAAAAACAAAGCAAAAAACTAAATATGATCAGAAAAAATAATCCGTGTATATATGTCCACCTTCAAAGTATCTGTATATTCACTCAAGTATGGTTGCCCGGTGGGACAGCGGTAGGTTTACGGACTTACAACACTGAAATCCAGCTTTAGATTCCCTGTGGTGGATAGAGCAGATAGCCAAATGTGGCTTTACTCTAAAACAAACAAACACTCAAGTGTGTAATATTTGACGATATAAACCTGTTATTTGTTGTGTAAAATGCAAGATAACAGAATAAAAATACCAATTTGAAGATTCACGAACATGCATCACTCGGACAGAAAAAGGTACGACGAGAAATAACAGTTCAAAGTGTAAAATTAATATTTAAATAAATTATTAAAACGCAAGAAGAACATTATTTGCAAGATGTGTTTTCTTGAACACCTAAGAAGAAGATTATTTGCAAGATGTGTTTTCTTGAACACCTAAGAAGAACATTATTTGCAAGATGTGTTTTCTTGAACACCTAAAAAGAACATTATTTGCAAGAGGTGTTTTCTTGAACACTTAAGAAGAACATTATTTGCAAGATGTGTTTTCTTGAACACCTAAGAACTACATTATTTGCAAGAGGTATTTTCTTGAACACCTAAGAAGAACATTATTTGCAAGATGTGTTTTCTTGAACACCTAAGAAGAACATTATTTGCAAGAGGTGTTTTCTTGAACACCTAAGAATACCATCTATTTGCATGGCTACGCTTGTAACTAATTCGTGTTTACCAAGCCAGCAACTTTGTTACAAAGTTGCAAATAAACTAGAATAGTTGACAAAAACTTATTGTTTATCAGTTATTCCTTATTTTTATTGTCTTGGTAACTGATTTTGATGTCCAGTATTTAATGTCTAATATTAAAAAGAGATCAATTAGGTCTGTCACGCAATCATATTGAGTTGTTAACTAAATTTCAACTTTGCAGGTAATCAGTTCCAGTGCTTCACGCTCCTAAAGTAATTGTTTCAATCGTATCTTGAAACGAGATGCCTTTCAGTTCGTTTATTATTCTAATAAAAAAATATTTGTTTGTTGTCAAGTAAAAGCTACACATTGGGCTATCTGTTCTCTGCCCACCATGGGTATCCAAACCCGATTTTTAGTGTTGTAAGCCTGCAGACTTACCACCGAGCCACTAGAGGACTTAATACAAAGATTTTCTAAATTTGATTTGGTTTTATGAATTTTTCATTACATTTTCAGCGAAAACTTCCAGCTAAATAGCTGTAAAAGTTTCGAAATGGGTCTGTATATACTGTAAATAATCATTTTATTTGAAACTGGGATCTTCGTTAGAAATAATAGCAGTTTTCTGAAAACAAAATTCTTGAGCGTACATTAAGTTTCCAATTTCAAAATAATTATAATTCTTTCCAGACATCGCGTTTCACTACTGCACGTAGACATGAACATATTTTACAGTAAAAAAAAGCAGGTTGTGTAACTAATGTTATTGATAACGACACTGGTGGTATTCAAGCACTTCGGTGACATTTAATCATTTCTAATCCGTATTATACTTATATTATATCTAGACACGCGGTAGTGTGTCTTGCGGCCAAAATTACAACCTGCAGGACACACTGTGTGTTACTAACAGGGGTGATACTTTAGCGATTTTCCACCTTCTGCAGCTCGGACTGTGCTAATCCAAATTATTACATATTTTCAGTGGATGTGATCTACTGGACTATTGCTTCGCAGATCAAATTTCAAAGCAATCCATTAAGAAATACCTGAGTTGTAACATCTCCAATTTCGATTGAGTTTCTTCCTTTCTTTTTTCTTTGCCCCCCCCCCCCAGTGGCACAGCGGTATGTCTGCGGACTTGCAACGCTAGAAACCGGGTTTCTATACCCGAGGTGGGCATAGCACAGACAGCCCTTGTGTAGCTTTGTGCATAATTAAAAACAAACAAACAAATCTTTTTTCTTCGCACCAAAAGTACAGAAAATTTATTTGACAGAAAAACATACTTAACTTTTATAGATGTTTTAACTGACAGCACTACAATTAAGAATCTCATTTGGTGTAAATATAAGCCATATATGCAAAATTACTCAACAAAAACCGCTCAAATTTAGCGAAAATTTTTGGGCACGCCTACTCAAAAAGTCACGTGAGCTATCGGTCTAGTATTTTTACTACAACTTCGCCTAAAAGTAAAAATGGACCTTTTTTTTTAGTTTTTGTCATTCGGATTAAAGACGGCTGATTTAGAGCAGTAAAACTATAAGTATTGGCTACACCAAGCAAATTAGATTAGCAGTTTCTAGTTCAATTATTAATTATTCATTGCCAACTTTTCAGCAAAAATTTATTAATTTTTTTGAAATTATTCTAATTAAAGAACGTTTAGCGTTACGTGATATTAGCTCAAGCAATTAGCATAAAGAATGATGCTTCATATGGCTGTACTGATTGCATGAGGTTATGAAAGAAACTGTTAATCTAAATTCCATGGCGTTAGTATAAAGGAAGTTATTATTTTAAAGAATCTGGTTGGTTTTGTAAAGTTTAGGTCTGTTCCGATTAATAGGGTTGCGACCCAAAAACTAATGTTGGTTACTATCGAGTATCACTTTCTTATTTGGTGTGAGTTGTTGGTGTGTATTGACAAAAAGTCATGATTTATAATCAAAAACACCTTAGGTGTGGAAAAAAATGTGAGACTTAAGGGAATGAAATCAAAGCTGGCGGCCAAACTGGTAGCTACACTTATAGCATTGATAAGAATTTTAGAGCAAATATTCATTCATTAGTTAGCTAGGCCGCGTACTTTATCTTACCCACCATCCCCAAAGTTGAACAAAAAATTTTGATTTCATTCCTTTAAGTCACACGTTGAATCCTTTTTTGGACGCACCTTTTTTCACATC
The DNA here is from genome assembly GCF_000517525.1 of Limulus polyphemus. NCBI lineage: Eukaryota > Metazoa > Arthropoda > Merostomata > Xiphosura > Limulidae > Limulus > Limulus polyphemus. The sequence continues at coordinate 34,861 of NW_013666861.1, read as the reverse complement.
TAAAGTTTTTTTATTAGATTTATTATACTACTAAAGACTTAAAATTCATAGGCCTAAAATAGAAACTAACAAAATTATACGATATATATATATGGGTGTGTGTGTAATGGTTTTAGCTACACAAAGAAACAATATATAATAAATATGGCATATTTCAATGAAAGAATGAAAAAAAGAATAAATACTGATCTGATAGAAAGTATCAGATGTATATGTTAACTTTTTTCTTTTAAGCTATACAACATAGACTAAACGAGACGAAGACATGAGAACTGGAAAAATAATCTGAAGATTAATACTTCAATACAGCTCTAGTACACTGACTTATCACAAGAGGGGAGATGTGGCCTTTCATAAACTTTATAAGGTAGTTTTCGTTGTAAACTGTATCATTTGTTGTAATCTAAGAACTGTTTTGCATTAGTTTCAGTTTTAAATCGTAAACAATTGGAAGAAATTGTTTGTTTTATTATCATTTTCGCGCAAAGGCTATTGTGCATAGCTGTCCCTAATTTTAAATTGATAGACTAGAGAGAAGGCATCAGCGCAGATAAGTCCATTGTGAAGGCATGCGTTTCTTGCGAAAGAAAAACATTAATTTTACACAACATTTCTTTCATTTTACCCAAAATATTAATTCAAGCCTTAGGTCAATTCTGTTAACGTATTGTTTATTCTAAGGAAAGTTTACGTTTTTTATTCGTACTTATCTACCACTGGCATATGTGCCCGATAAAAGCAAAGGCATCAAAATTGTATGTTAAAACTTATCTTCCTATTATACAATTCCCACTAGTCAACACAAAACAACTTATAAATAACAATCCGAAATAATTGAAGTGATCAAATGTCATTCTTGCAAAATTGCCTCATTGAAACATTCTGTTTTTGTTTTGGTGATTTATGTTAAGATTTCCTACTTTACAGCAGATTGTCAAGATATTCAGCTTATGACTAATTATTGGGATTTCACTAACAACTTCAGGTGTAATTTATGCACCTATGCGGTGTAACAATACAGGATATAAAGGTCTCCCCTGCTTATATTCCTCTCATTAAAATCAGAAAACACACGTGTTCTCTGTTGTTTTTTTAAATAACTGAGCAATAGCATAGCATTACTTAAGTATTTGTTACAAGCTAAAATACCCATCAACTGACGGGTAATGTTTAAACAGCAATCATATATTTCAAAGTAATAAGTTAAACGTAAACTTTATCTCAAATTATATCAAAGCTTCTTCACAAACATTTGCAGTTTGCTTTCCATCTTATTCTTTGACTGACAAACTAAATGGAATGCAACTAGTAAAAAGCACCCACCGCCAACCCTTGGACTAACTTGTATGATCGGATAATGTGATTTTACCGTTACTCTTATAACGCAGAGAGGGCGAGGTTTTGTGACAACAGGTAGCTTACCATGAATCCTCGAGTTTACAGTCTAGCATGCAAATATTAGGTCACGCTCGACATCAAAACCCAAGAATGTAAACTATTTCTCATACATACTATTCACTTTTAATACATTTCCTAATGCCATATCTTCAACCCCCCCCCCAAAAAAAAACAAACAAACAGTGAAATGTAAGAGGAAAATTCAGAACAAAAAGCTTTTAGGTTTATGATAAATTAAAACCACATAAGAACAAATAGTTATAAATATTTTATGTTTACGTCCATCCGAAGAAGGAAGAATTTAATCTAACAGTTTGATATGAGTTGCAAGACGCCCACTGATTTAAGTGTTATTGGAATACATACACTTCTTGTGGCTAATTTCTTTTATTATGCATGCATTTTCGTTCATAATTAATAAACGATGAACTTCATTTATTATTTTAGGCCTAACAGCTAACTAATATATATATACTTTGGAAACAAGCTTTGCCTTCTCAACCAATAGTTATCTTCAAATAGATCGCGAGTTTTACTTTATTATTTTTTAATACTAATGTTCACACGAAAAAAGAAAGAAAAGGCGATACTTGTTGGAAGCTTTGGTTCAATGACGGTAAAATCACATTATCCGATCATACACGTTAGTCCAAGGGTTGGCGGTGAGTGCTTTTGACTAGTTGCATTTCATTTAGTTTGTCAGTTAAAGAATAAGATGGAAAGCAAACATGACAAACGGGGTGTTTTAGCATGGGATATGATATATTGTCTATTATATTTTCATTTACTGTCATTCCTATTCTCTACTGGCCTTCTGATACACTTGAGAGTGTCAAGGTTTGTTTTCCCCCAAATATCTATTAGCTGATTGCAATGCATAATAAAAAAAACTTATTCCGCCCTAGAAGAGTAGACAGTTTTGCCTTAGCATGTATCTTAAAATAAATCGAAACAACTACTTGTAAGCATTCTTAAATTCTTAACGAAATTGACGAAAGCCTTTTTTTTGTTGTGTTTTTTACCCACACGAAAGGAAGTTCAACAGCGCCACTAAGAAGGTTCAGAAAATCAAAATTTGAAATTTGAAATTAATATACACAATCAAAAAGTACTCGAGACAGTCGTGTGTTGTTTTTTTTTTGGTATAATTTCGTCTTTACTCTTAATCCTAAGAAGGCTTGTATATCATTAAACATAGACCATTACACGTGTATAAACGATCTCGCTGAAGCCTAAGTCTACTTGTTTGATACACTTTATCCGCATTGTGAACATATACCTCTATAATACTCTAAAAAGTAAAAAGGGTTAAGTGTTTATTATCTACAATATAGAAAAGTCAATTTTTTTAAAAAGTACATAGGTACTAGAAATTTAGTGTAAAGTTGACATATGTTTGCATATGGTCATATGAAAATATTCTAAAGTTATTAGAAAGGTTTACATAGTTTGTCAATAGATGGCACTTGTCCATTGTTGCATTATTCTGTAAGGTGCTGTTGAATTATAAATTTTGTAGACAAATATATTAAAGTTTAATAATAGTTCATATTGAGGAAAATTCTGCAAGATGTTATTGGAATATTTTCGGTTATTTAGTTTTATAAATTGAAATATAATTATAAATTAAACTTGTGTAAACTAAGTTATACTCTATTCTTTCTTTCATTTGGCTTTCATTAACAGTGTTGTTTAGAATATTTAATACGTCTATCTGTATTATTTTTATTTTTTATTACAGTTATTATTTTATGCTTTCATATTTATATATATATATGTGTGTGTGTGTGTGTGTATTTAGGTATATTCTAAATTTCCATGACTGTCAAACCTCGTGTGATATTATTGGGATTATGGCCGAAAATACCCAACTGATAAAATCGTGCATTCTAATCATTATGAATATTAACGTAAGAACATTATTTCAAATTAATTATATCCATTAGTAGGTTTGTTTTCCTTCTAATTTATTGAGAAATTAATGTCAATAACCTAAACTCCAATGAGAAAATTCCAGAAATGTAAAATTTTATATTCGGTTTAAATGTGGTTTATTACTTTTCCTATCGAAGAATTAATGTTAAAGTGAATATTCGCTATTACAGCCTTCAAAGGTATGGCGCATATAAACAAAATCAACACCAAACTGCTTCCTTCACCTAAAACTTATTGAGCTGATGAGAACTGATATAACTCAAAACTGTGGTATTCAGCTAATCATCGTGTGGGCCTGTTGTCTAATATCATCAAATATGTATCAAGGTATACCACCAAAAGGTTAACTAACCCTTATTGAGAAATCTAGCTTCAAGCCTCATTCGCTATTTGAACTTAATTGGATAGATAATTTCCAAACTAAAAAATATAGCAAGCAAACAAAGTATAAACGTTTAAGGGGTTTTGTTATTGAGCACGAATTTACAAAATGAGCTATTTGTGCTGGGCCCACCATGGGTATCTAAGTCCTATTTTTAGCGTCATAAACTTACCGCTGAGCTACTGGGGAAGGGGGTAGTTTAATAAGTCTACTAGATGGTGAATGTTTTGGCCAAGAAATAAATAATTTCAGAGTTGGAATTTTCAATCTGAACGGCACCTTATGTATGCTTGGGCGAGACGGCCAGATCATAAACCCCCTAGGATTTAAGTATAGCCGTCTCTAATTGTGAAGTGTTAATTAAAGAGAGGGCAACCAGGCAGTAGCACCCGCCGCCACAGAAACTTTGTCCGAAATGTTTGCTTTAACACCAGATTTTCAGTCTATCTGTCTGCATAATTGTCTTTCTATCGATTAAAATTTAAAGAGTAGCATAGAACGACTACTCACCGATTGTATTTTTTCTTTTTAACACCCAGTCTGCGAATTATACATCCAAATACGGAAAAATTAGGTGGACTACAGAGGGTGTGTCACGGTTTCCAATATTCAGATTAAAATAAAAAAAACAACCTAAAAAAATCACGCTTTACTGCAAAATACTTGCTTGTTCGGCCACTAAGATGCAGAATTTAGGTGTTGGCCAGACTGTATTCCTTCCTCTTGGGCACAATAATTTAAGCATTCATACTGAGGCAAGTATCACACTTAGCCACTTAGTAAGCCTCGTTGAGCCTTCCTTTGCCGTTTCTATGGACAGAACTCATGAAAACCGCGGAGAAAACAGCTTTAAAGAGCAGAGAAACCAGATGTTATATTGCGCAACTTTTAATAAAATTTGATAGAGGATTTCAAGTAGCTATGCCCCAAGATTAAGTATAAGTGTGTAAAGCAACTGGACAAACGATTCAAGTCTGGCAGCCTTTTCAATTTTTATTATGTGAAGCCACGCCAAATGTTATGTTGCTGACTATAGCACTAGTATCTTTACTAATTGTCCATATTGAATTGATGTGCATGACGAATGACGCGCATGCTCATCATCTCGTCATTCTTGTAAACCAATAAAACGAATGCCGCGCGAGATTTGCTAGTGAAATAAAATGAATCCAGATATCGCAGGAAGTTTAATTTTTTATTTAGAATTAAAAAAAAAGAACATTGAAAAACTCTGTTTCAAAATCAACCCACCAACCATGTCTCCCCGACTAGCAGACTGAGTGTTAAAATTGTGTTTAACTTTAACTATGATGCATAGTTTAGCATTTGTTTTCAAAGTCTAGTTAAAAATATAAAGAAAAATCAAATTGTTCTCATTTAATCACAAGAACAAAAATCTGAAGGAAAGTGGATTGTGTATCTAGTAATTTCTATTTGAGTAAACATACACTGTCTTCAGAACTACTTGGATATTACAATTCTGTTTAAAAACATCAAATATTCAGAGAACTTAACACAGATATATCGTGATAACACGACTTCAAACGAAAATATGTTTTATAATATTTTGTATATGCAGGGTAATAAGCTAGAATTTTAGACTATGGTATCACAAATCATTGGATGTAGCTACTTTTATTATGTGCTAATGTTTTTTTATACTTTCACTTATATGTGAGTCAAGTAAAAAAAATACAAATCTGGATTTTTTCATTTTATGTATCATTCATTAAAACAGAACACCGATTACATTATCAAATATATACTTCACACCGAATATTACTTTCATGGCAATGTGCAGTGATTACTTCTGTTAAAACTTGTTAAAAATGGTTTAACGCTGCAGTTTTTTTAATCATTTGATTTTATGCTCTTATGGAAAATTCCTTATATTGGTTTATTCTTCAACGTTTTGCCTCCTGGCTGTACTGTAATTATTTAGGTAGAAGCTGGTTTTCCCTCTAATCAAAATTAAAAATTTATTTGATTTGATAAAATAATAATAACAAAAACAGACTAAGGGGGTAATTACTAGTCCTTTATCACCACAATGTAACCAAGTATTAACAATAACTATCTTGTAATCTCAGAGAACCACAGTTCAAGTTTGCCCAAAGTAAGGCATTTCATAATATGAAGTTTAATTGATATAATGTTATGTCTTCTTATTTAAATTGTATCTCTGCAAAAATAATAAAAACTTTCTCGTTAGCGTATCTACAAAGATACAATAATACCAAACTTATAGTTACTTTCGCTACTAAAGAGGGCGCTAAAGATGTAAAACTCGCCTCTAGGGTAGGATTAACTGTTTAATATTTGTTTATTTGTCGTTAAGTGCAAAGCTACACGAGAGGCTATCTGTACTGTTGCCTGCCATGGATATCAAAACTCAGTGTATAGCGTGATAAACCTTCAGGCTTACCGCAGTGCCAGTGGGGGATAAGAGTAACGTAAAATCTAATTCCTTGAAACTTTTCAGCAAGAATAAGTTTTAATAATAGCTTTATATGATTAAATATCAAGGGTATCGTTTTAATTACTACAAGTTTATGCGACAGCATCAATAAATAACTCTTCACAAATATCTTTTTGTTTTCATACTACCCTGTATAACATGAGATATAACCTTCTAACGAGCTATGATATTCTAAACTACAAATAACGGTTACTTTTAACCAATAAGCGAAAATTGTTTCTTGTATATGACGGGGCATTGACTAATTTAAATAATGTTGAGTAAATGATTGTTATTTTCCGAGGAGACTTGGGAAGCAATTACAAGAAGAGTTTAGAGTCATACAAGGAAAAAGCTCTATTTCTTTCCAACAGTACCTTTCCTTTGATAGATTGTTTAAGCAGAGTATTCGTGATGAAACTTAGTTGAATGGACGGCAAATGCCTGTTGTTGAAACAAAAGTGTAGAGGACGACCCTTCGAAAGTCTTCCGCTATTCCGTCTTCAGAGATATTTTGTTTCAAGTCGTGTTATCACGCTATAGCTGTGCTAAGTTCTCTGAATCTTTGATGTTTTCAAACAAAATTGTAATATCCAAGTAGTTCTAAAGACAGTTGTCTGAAGGCGGAAGGCTTTCGAAACGTCGTCCTCTACATTATTGTTTCTACATCAGGCAGTTGCCGTCCATTCAACTAAGTTTCATCAATACCTTTCCTGTTGTTCGTTTCTCGTCAGATGTGTGTTAATGAGTAACCAGGGACTTCTTGACTAACGCCTCTCACAATTATTATGTCAAAGTTTTGGGCTCTTTGGAAAGGTGACAACTAACGAGTACACTTGTTTCTTCCGAACACCCGTGAACACGCAGTGACTGGTACTACGTAACTTCTAGTTAACTCTAACAAAAAATAACAGAAGTTATTGTATAAGTTACTTTGTTCTCAGTGTTACATTAATTAGTATAGCATCAGCTTCATATCATACTTATAGTGAGAATGCTTGATTATTTCGCTTTAATAGATTTTTTCCTTTACTATTGGTTGCTAAATAAAAACACTTTTTCAGTAAATTGTAATGGATTTTGTGAATGAAATTGAAAGGCAAAGATTTCAATAATTTAAACAGCACTAGTCCTCAATAGGTGACCCGCGAAACACATCAGGTCCTCAAAAGCCTATGATCAGATATTGCAAAACTAAGCAATCCTGTTTTTCCCAGCAACCTCAAGTTCGGCCATTGGCTTTGAAGTGGTCCAGTGTGGAAAAAAATTTATAATAATGTACAACTTAAACATGTATGTAGTGTATGAAGTGATAAGAGAAGTATACGTTATTGTTGTTGTTCTCTGTGTGTGCAAAACTACACAATGGACTTTCTGCGCTCTGCCCACCGCGAGTAATCGAGCCCTGGATTTTGGTGTTGTAAGTCCAGAGACTTACCGTTGACCCACTAGGGACAGAAGTGTGTGATGAAAATGGGTTGTATACTTTGGATATTCGCGAAAGCTATACAATGATTATCTGTGTTAGTCGTCCCGAATTTTGAAGTCGTAGACTAGAGGGAAAGCAGTTAGTCAACAACATCCACCGCCAACTCTTAGACTATTCTAATGTAATAGTGCTCCCCGTTGACTCAGCGGTAAACTTGATGGCTTATACACTCATACACTGGTGCGTGATATCCGTTCCAGGCATTGCGCAGACAGTTGATTGCGTAGCTTTGCGCTTAAACAAGCAGACAAATAAAATAACAGGATTTCAGTGTCGTTCTTATTAACACACCCACGGTCCTAAAGTGTGGAACAGATTTTATGGCAAGGGGACGCGAACCACAAACCTTCGAATTCGCAGTCTGGCACGCTAACTACTAGGCTACACCTGATTCGTTAAAAAATGAAACAGCAATATATATATATACAACACGTTGGCAAAACGGCCCAGTCAGATACCCGAATGTTCAGGCGTAGTCATCCCTAATTTCTAATTTCTCAACAGAGGGAGAGCTATCAGTCAGTCTAGTCTATATAGGCATTATTAAACACATAGCAGAACTTACTGTCTCCTTTTACGCGCTCATGGCCGAAAATATGAAGCGTGTTCCAATGTTTATCGCGGGCTCGAATCCTGGACCTTTAAACTCGCACGCTAATCATTACACTTTTCCTTATCTGGTTCAATGAGCGTGTCTGTCGATTTCCCTGTTTTAAAACTGCCAGCTTAAAATAACTTCTAAAAGCACTTGGTACCAATCGAAGTATATGTTTCGAAACTTAATGATCAGCTGAGTTAAAGCTATGTTGTGATAATGTATATATATATATTTACAATCATTACCAGCTAGTTAGCCATACTCAGTCGTTATCCAATAAACTCTATTTTTAGTTATTTGTTGCATATACATCAAAACTAACAAATCAGGAAGTACTAGCTAGCTCCATCTACATCAAACTAACAAATCATAAAGTACTAGCTACATCCATAGACATTAAAATTAACAAATCGTAAAGTACTAGCTACCTCCATATATATATCAAAATTAACAAATCGTAAAATACTAGCTAGCTCCATATACATCAAAACTAACAAGTCATAAAGTACTAACTCCCTCCATATACATCAAAACTAACAAATCATAAAGTATATCCAATAGAACTATATTTTTTAGTTATTTGTTGCATATATCTCAAAACTAACAAATCAGGAAGTACTAGCTAGCTCCATATAATCAAAACTAACAAATCATAACGTACTAGCTAGCTCCATATACATCAAACTAACAAACTGTAAAGTACTAGCTACCTCAATATACATCAAAATTAACAAATCGTAAAGTACTAACTAGCTCCATATACATCAAAACTAACAAGTCATAAAGTACTAACTACCTCCATATACATCAAAACTAACAAATCGTAAAGTACTAACTAGCTCCATATACATCAAAACTAACAAATCAAGTACTAGCTACCACCATATACATCAAAACCAACAAATCATAAAGTACTGACTAGTTCCATATACATCAAAACCAACAAATCATAAAGTACTGACTAGTTCCATATACATCAAAACCAACAAATCATAAAGTACTGACTAGTTCCATATACATCAAAACCAACAAATCATAAAGTACTGACTAGTTCCATATACATCAAAACTAACAAATCATAAAGTACCAGCTAACTCCATATACATCAAAACTAAAGTACGAGCTACCTCCTAATGTTGTAAAACCATTAATCATTAATAAGTAATAAAGATATAATTATACTAACGTCTGAAGTTAATTCACCGGTTAAAATTCAATAGATGAGCTACGTTTGGGGCCTGTGTCCTAATAAAACTGCAGTGAAGAACACGTATAATTTTAGTATCAATTAAGAATCTTTAAACTATGATCGCCATGATGAAAGAGTTAGCATTTAAAAACTGAAATAGACTTCAAAAGACCCAGAAGATCAAGCGCTTTCGAATGGTTGACACTTCTTCTCTAGGAGCAAAAGAAAGAAGAATAATGAAGTATTTGAAAGCTATTGAGATTCTTGGAATTCTACGGAAGTTATGATCGATGGTTTTATATATATATGTATACATATTTGCTTTAAAAATTAAGCCAGACCTGGTATATCAGGTACTTTAGATTTTCTCATATAGACGAATAGAGCTAATTTCACACAAATATAATCTAGAAAGACGAATAATGCACGGATATTCGTTTGTTTATTTTGGAATGTTCACACAAGACTACACAAACATAATCTAGAAAGATGAATAATGCACGGATATTCGTTTGTTTATTTTGGAATGTTCACACAAGACTACACAAACATAATCTAGAAAGATGAATAATGCACGGATATTCGTTTATTTATTTTGGAATGTTCACACAAGACTACACAAACGACAGTTTTGAATTAATAAAATACAAGGAAAGGCAGCTATTCAACAGCACCAACCGCCAACTCTTGTTTTACTTTTGTCTGACCGAATAGTGAGATTTGACCGTCACTCTTAAAGCGCAACCATGACCCTAAAGTGCAAGCGCGTGTTTGGGGGGAATGGGCCGCGAACCACGAATCTGCGGATTCACAGTCCGAACACGCTCATCTGTATGTAGACCATGCTCGGCTCCCCTAGGATAATTGAGATGGATGAGAGCACATGTGATGGACTTAAAAGATGCACGAGTGATTGACAATTTACCAAATAAATGTTTTAGTCAAAACAACCACACTTTAACATAAACTTGGCAACAGCGTGAGAACTTAATATACTGCAATTACCTATTAAATAGAAAGGAAGGCCTCACTATGGAAATCGAAACGTCACTTCCTTTTCCTGTAACAGGTAGTTGCAGTTTATTAAAGTTCTCAAACCTGTTATGTCTATTCTGTCTAATGTTTCACTCAAACAACAGTGTAACAGTTTCATGTAATAGTGCTCATTACTTCTACCGCAGTGGGCAAAAAAAAAAGAGACCCACTGTATATTTTACTGCGATATTATTCATATTATGTCCAATTCACATACACAGTGAATATTTATTCCATGATTTTAAATTTGACTAAAAGACGTCAACTTTTTTAAATATTTTTAGGACACGTGTGTTTGTAATTCAATCCCACGTTATTTCTTTATCTATAATATATATCAAAAATTAAATATATTTTTAGTTTTTATTTCTTGTTTACTTATTCCTGGATACACGTTGTGTTTGCAGAATAATGCTATCATCGAAGGAGCCATTTTGTGTAACAAGACAATATTATCTGTTCCGTAGAGACCTACTGTCTGAATTAATTACAGCTACTTTAACAAACACTCGTTAAAAATTAGGTTTAACATTTAGAAAACCTGCTGAAATTCGTGAAATATTACAGAGAGTGTTCCGTAAGACCGCGTAACACTCACATCTGATCCTACGGCTTTTACCTAGGCTTTGCGTCGAAAAAACTAGTTCTTAAACTTCGTGATTAATGACGTTAGAAATTTGCGTATGATCGGAAGTTAATAGTAATTAGAATTATGTTCTATAGTTTTCAAGTAGAAAGTGACAATAAAAATAAAATAAATGCCTTAACGACGTGAAAAGACTTAAACAGGTCCGCTTTTAAAGTTGTGCACAATTTTTTTTAATTTCGCGCAAAGTTACACGAGGGTTATCTGCGCTAGCCTTCCCTAATTTAGCATTGTACGACTAGAGAGAAGGCAACTAGTCATCACCGCCCACCGCCAACTCTTGGGGCTACTCTTTTACCAACGAATAGTGGGATTGATCGTCACGTTATAACGCCCACACGGCTGAAAGGATGTACATATTTGGTGAACGGGGATTCGAACCCGCGAGCTGCATATTGCGAGTTGAGCACGCTAACCACCTGACCATGCCGGGCTGTTGTGCATAATGACTTGTTTCCACAAAGAGTTATGCATATATATCTCAACGTATGCCAGGCTTTCTAAGGTCCACGACGTTTTTCTCATTTTAATACTGGTCATCAACTTTTTTTTTTACATTGTGTTGGTCAGAAATAAATCGTTTTGATAACATCATGTTATCAACAATGCTCGTTCTTAGATACATGATTCATTATTATGGTTAATATTATAATTGGTTTACAGATTAATTCTTTATGAAGTATACAAATTAAATTAAACAATAACTTGTTTGTTTGTTTCTTGTTAAGCACAAAGCTACACCAAGGGCTATCTGTACTCTGCCCACCACAAGTATCGAAACCCGGTTTCTAGCATTGTAAGTCAACAGATATACCGCTGTGCCACTGGGGGGCTAAACAATAACTAATAAGTAACAATGCATTAACAATATAAATCGTATTGTGATATTGTGCACCCGATTCATTATTATGGTTAATAGTATAATTGGTTTCAGATTAATTCTTTATGAAATATACAAATTTAATTAAACAATAACTAATAAGTAGCAATGCGTTAACAATATTAGTCGTACTGTGATATTGTGCACCCCGTAGCGAAATGTACAAGTGTAGTTCAAAGCCACAACTGAAATGAAGTCCTGGGCACATAATTTATATATTTTTAACAATTTATGTAGAATTTTGAGAAAATCGTAGTCTTAAGCATCTGATGATAGAAATCGGAACTTATTGAAGCCTTAAAAATGTTTTTACCGCTCAATTAGTTTCTCCACCGGCGTAGAACACTTTTTTGAGTTGTTCTTTCGCTATGGTGGAAAAGGAGGTATTGCGTCACAGAAACCCGTGCCTAGGAGACACGAGCACCTTGGCAGTAACAGGTGATCACGCGGAACTCGTCCACGTGAAAGCTACGTCAAAACAAATATATGTATAATCAGGGAATGTAAACTGCGTTGCTTTGATCCATGTGCTGTGATGTTATACAACGTTTGTTTGACGAAAGTCAGCTATCTTTTCTTATTACTTGTGTGTGTGGAAAATGTTGTTCATTTAACCTTGCGAAAATAAATAATACTTCAATATATCCTAGCTAGTTTCTACACTAAATATTTCAATCATAACTGTAGGTGCTGGTTAATTAATGTTTCTGGCAGACATTCGGTCATGTTGCATTGTTAGTATAATTAGTTGAAGGTTCATATACTTTGTTTTCCTTTCTACACGCTCGTCTGATTTCCTTTGTATCCCTAAACTCGTTCCAACTTCGTCCGAACAAGAAAAGGAAATCAGATAAACTCTTTTCATGTTAATAAAATACTAAAACTACAGACTGCGTATAAGCAGAAAGGTAGACAATCACAGGCTAAACCGAACCTTGACTAAGTCACAACAACTTGTATAAGAAACCCACTACAAACACAGGTCCAGAATATTAAATAAGGTTGTCTCGGGAGGGCGCCACTGCAGGTACTCCATGTTACCTTCCCACCTGCCGAAGTGGACTAGTCCGACGTACGGTCGGGTCGCTATTCAACATACATTCTCGGGCCTAGCCGGGTCTCTGGTACGTTAGTTGACGTTGTTTCTGGGAGTGGTTGCGCTGTGCTGCGCCAGTCAAGGCCAAGACCCCGTGGTGTTCGAGCCGTTTGCACATCTTCACCTCCTGGCCTCTCTAGCCGTCACACAAGCTACTTTGTCCCAAGCCGAGAATCGTCCCAGATGGCTCCGCGCTTGTCTGCGAGGTCCCCACCCAAGCGGTTGAGGGTGAGCAAAGTTTTGTTTTAGTAGAAGCACTTTAGAAAGCGACATAAGGAAATGTTTTAGTGATAAAGCAGTTAGACCGCAATTTAAGAAGGAAATTGTTTATAAGTTTTTCACCAGGTGTTTACACAAAATAATTTAATATATCGTGTAAAACGGAGAACCTAAAGAGGTGTCTTTCTTATGTATATAAATAGAAAATCATGAAATTGGTGCCTATTTCTAACCGTTATCTCGTGTACATATGAGAGCAGGTTTATTTAATATTCACGTGACGTGTAATAGCACCTGATACCACTTCAATGAATTTGTGTAGAAATATAATATGAAATCGCATAAAACTTTTTTTTTATCTGGAAGTTAAAACACTTCTTGAATATTACTGGACTCAACCTTCGATTGTCGTGACTATTAATATTTTTGGGCAACCAAGCTTGATAGTGTAAAAATTCTAAACCCGATAAGCGAAAAGGTAGGACAAAAACTGCACATAAATGTTCATAGTCATTAAAGTTTTTAACGAATTCGAACATAATAAATACACAGTCTTATTTTTGACAATAAAAATATCAAGGTATTGTTTACTCTCGTGTTGTCCCGGGTAACTTATTTTAATTTTCTATTAATATCAGAAACGTATCGGATGTTTGTTGTCGTTGAATAAACTAGTTTTCTTAAAATGCACCAGTTTTGGGGAGCTAGCAACATAAAGCATAGAAAGCCCATTGTTACAAGCCGCGAGTAATTCGGAAGATGTTAAAACTACCACAAATTTAATTCATTGGCAACATTGTCTGACAGAAACAAGAATGTCAGTAAGGCATATTTATAGGGTGTGACTGAATAACAAAACTTTTGTTTTCAAGCCAAGAAAATGTGTATGATATCGCATTGTCATGTTTTCTGCACAGAACATTTGAAAGGTTGTAACGTGTGTTCGGACACGACACAGCGCGGGGACGGCAGGAGCAACCTTACCTGATCTGTTTCCCATGTTGTGTTCTCAAAGAAAACGTACCTGCTACAGGAAACAGGCAATGTGAAAAGTACAAAACTGTTGAATTATGGACATTTGTTTGAAATGTAGATAAAATAGCAGCGTTTATTTTTAAATTCCCGAAATATTTTAACAGACAGAAGAAATTAAATATGAATCTGTTAGTTACTGTAGCAACGAGTAATTGTTACTGTTTTCAGATTATTCTTAATTATAATTTGTAAGGATAAATATGCGTGTAAGTTCAAGTTTAAAATGTTAGCACTGACTGGTGTACAGACCATCACTTTGATATCTACAGGGTCGAAGCGGACATCGCAACAATAAAAAGTCAAGGCAATACTTTTAACTTTAAGAATTATTACCCACTGATTAAAGTAAAACAATCGTAAACGCCTCACTGACCAAAAATCTATAGTCTCTGATGACAAGAATAAGATTTGTACTGAAGTTCTGATTTATGTTGCTATTACGAAATTTTATAACACGTACGTGTATTTATGCTTATTCTTCAACACATTCTTTATTTATTGACTAGAAAGAACGTTCTCTTCTGTTGTGTGTCCCAAACATTTCCTTTTAAGGGAACAAAACTCCCAACGTAAGTTTTTAATGTTGACATGTTCTATAGCAGTACAAAAACCTGACAAGTTCTTGCACGGAGCATAAAAGATATTTTAGAATACGGAATTTACATAATAGAAACATTTTATTATAAGAAAACCAGTTAAAAAAACAACGCTTTCTTGCGTTGAAATAAATATAAATATTTTGCTTGTCTGTTTTTGCGCAAAGCTGCAGAAAGGGCTATCTGCACATACCATTCCTATATTTGATATGATAGACTAGACTAGAGGGAAGGAAGGTAGCGAACAGCTACTGTAATCAAATAGTGACTTCTGACCGTCACTCTTATAACGCACTCACGTCACCAAAATGCGGCAACGAGACGTGAACCACGAACCCATAAATATTTGATTGTACTGAAACCAATAGATACATTCTATTGTCCGAATTTTAATAGAAATGTTTCTTTGTACTGAAACCGGTATGCTTGTTTTATTATACTGATTCCAATGCATTTAATTTTAAAGATCTATAGTTTAGTGTGAAAGCTTTGTTTATTTATAAAACCATATTTAAACACAGGCAGTTCGCAGTAACGTTTAGAGTAGTGTCTGTGAGCTCGGTAACTGATGGTATTCTTATCAAAACACATTCTCTATCGATTTTATATCCTTCAGGTTAAATTGTATTGGTTAAGTACTTATCAATGTATCTAGAAGAAATAGGATTTAACGCTTTAAGTCGGTAGGAGCACTTGTTTTCGCAATCTCGGTCATCTCGTTGAATGGGAAATCGAATCCGTGGAGGTACCATATACTGTCCAGTCCCTAACGGCTTAATCGAAGCTTAGCGCTCAATGGTCGAGTTTGATCTCAAATAAACGCCCCCGTTCATATGGGGCGGAAAAATTTATGTTTACAGCTACTGGTCAGGTGATATATATAAATAAATATCCACCAATGTCACATATTTTTCGTAATAAGTTATTAAGTGACTGAACATTTTACAAAACGTTTCAATCTGTGTTGTTCTGGAAAATGTTTTTCAGCTATTTTTCTGTAAAAACGAATAGAAAGAATACAGTGATAAATATGTTCGAAACGAACAAGTTAAAAGATAAAAGAGTCAGATTCAAGAAGTGGAAAACGTGTTCAAATGTTAAACAGTGCAACCACAGAAATACGACGAATAACATCATATTTAATTAATGAACGTTTTTGGAATACGCACATTCCATGTTCAGCAAATTCCTCCAGTAAACACAAAACTGATATTACTTTTTTTACTTATTGAGCAAAATCTCTCAAGCTAAGTAATAACACAACTTCTATTGAATTAAGCTTATTTAAATTATTTCTCGTTAATTATATAGATACTTTTAGTAATTTCTGTGGGTGTATATCCAAGTCCATTAACTGTGTGTATAATCCTGTGTCCCTTTGACCTTCATGATGCTGTAGTTATTTGACCCACTCCGTGAACAAGAAGTTTAACCTGATGGTTCGACGGTTGTTATGAATGATAGTGAAATTAATTCAAAACAAATAATAATATTAATGACGATAAATAAATAGTATTAACAAATTCAAAAGTAAAATAAGTAATGTTTTAATCAATGTGTTACTTCGAGAGAAAACGTTCTTTTCAAATTAACAATTTCGCTAATAACTTGGTACTT
>NW_013666861.1:16154-17819 GCF_000517525.1 Limulus polyphemus | reverse complement strand
TTCTCTCTCTCTCTCTCTCTCTCTCTATATATATATATATATATATATGTTTGTGTGTGTGTGTGTATCGGACACATTTATCTAAGGATATTAGGCTGCAGATAAAAGGATCGAAATTTCGAGAAGTATGTGTGTATGTGTGTGTGTGTTGTTTTTGTCATAGCAAAGCCACATCGGGCTATCTGCTGCGTCCACCGAGGGGAATCGAACCCCTGATTTTAGCGTTGTAAATCTGAAGACGGGGGACTTCGAGAAGTAATATCGCCGAACACGCTCTGTATTTTCAGCTGTGGTCGTATAATAAAAATGACAGTCAGTTTCGTTATTCGAATAAAATGACTGGAGTAATTCCTGAGGCAGCGGGTGATGCCGTCTGGCTGCCTTCTCTCTTGTGAAAAATTAGAGACGACTATATCTGAATATCAGGTTTGTGATCTCGCCATCTAAGACCACTCGCGCATAAGGTGCTTTTCAGGGGGAAAATTCCAACCTCTCTCTCTCTGTCTCTCTATATATATATTGTTACTGAGCGTAAACTATCTGAAAATTTCTATAGGTTGCGATTTCACTGTGAGATTTATGATAACATCAAAATTAATTCAATATCTAAATGACCATTAGTTAATTATTAATTATGTCTAACCACACGCATTTATAATATATTAGAGACACAAAAATGGTACAAATATGGTAACGATTATATTTACATATTATACAGTAAATGGTATAAAAGTTATCGTCAAAGTTTTCATTCATATTTACAAAATACGTTCGTCGAAAATATATCATGACAATTATTATGTTACTAAAGACTCCTATATTGATCAATTAATTGGTAATTAATGAATAAAACTTACATATTAAATTACTTTATAGATTCTCATAAGCCCCGTAGTTAAATGGATACGTATACAAAATTTCGGTTTTTTACTTTAGTGATAATAGGTTTATTCAAGTTAAACATAGCAAAAATATTTCTGGGGCACCCTGTATATATATATTATATATATACATGTAACTACCTTTGTTCGCCAATCGGAATTAACCTTACAGACTTCTCCACAGACACTCTCCCAGTAGGTTACAAGTTACGGTAATAAGCTTGATGTTGTGATTAAGTCCGTTTAATGAGTTTAATTTGTGTGTGCAATTGGTAATAGATAGAAATTAGTAACTTTTTCAGTCTAAGAAATAAATATTACGTGTATTGCAAGATCAAAAGTTTGAGCTTTGTGCAGCAGGGCTCATCCATGTGCCAATTGGTATTCGAAAGTCAAATGCATTGCTAATTTACTGTGAAACAATTATTGAATAGCGTACAATTGCATTACTGGAACGGTAGTTTACTTATACTTCTATACAAATACATTAAGAGAAGTTAATTTAGTGATGTTCTTAAGAATATATTATCTATAATATTTAAAAGTGAGATTCCAACTCGCGTTGCAAGCGATCAAATCCATGGAGAAATGTATGTATTGGACGAGAATGGAACGTCAATCGAATTTATTGTTCTTCGTGTAATGTTATAGTAACTTTTAAACTATTTACTTAACGGTTTATCTGCTAAAGTTATGTGTATGCCATGAAGACTTTCCTATAGCAAGTATCAATTTAATTATCTAATGTTACTTCATAAGACCAGTACGAATTAACCGTGCATTT